>NC_056730.1:855027869-855327869 GCF_019279795.1 Protopterus annectens
TCTCTTCCATCAAATAGCGGAATACCCTGAGGTAGTAGGTGCAATTGACTGCACGCACACACACATCAAAGCACCAGCTGGTGAGTGGGGTAGGCCCTACATCAACCGCAAGGGCTTCCACTCCATCAACTGCCAGGTCATGTGTGATGCCCAGGGCATAATACTGAATGTGTGTGCTGGCTGCCCTGGAAGCTACCACGATTCCCATATCTGGCATCTGTCACAGCTGTACCAGACATTTGCCAATGTGGACATCCTTGACGGTCACCTAGTGGGGGATGCTGGATACGCACTGGAGCCTTGGCTGATGACACCCATCAGAAATGCACACACACCTGAACAAGAACTCCATAATGAGACACACGCACAAACAGGAAATGTAATCGAGCGTGTGTTTGGGATGCTCAAGTCACGGTTCCAGTGCCTGGACACATCTGGTGGAGCCCTGCAGTACTCACCAACTACATGTACCCAAATTGTCATGGTATTTGCCATGCTACACAATATGATCCTACGAAAACAGCAGCAGCAGGAACAGCATGGGGCAGGGCCAAACAGCCCCCCACCATTGCCAAGGCCTGTACAGGCACAGCGTGACTCAGAGGAGGAACAACCTGAGCCTGCCCCAGTAGGCAGAAGGAGGTGTGCCCAGTATGCCTTGGCCTTGGCAAAGAGGCAATGCATAGCACATACACTGGCTCAGTAGGAACCCTGGAAATGATACCTCCCTCTGACTCGCACATAAAATAAAAGGGATGCCTAACTTGACACTACCTGTTTCCAAACATGTATAGGGAGTGTAGTATGTGCATCTGACATAGGCAGCCCTGCAGCACCACCTGAGGCATGATTGCCATGTTTTAAGCAATATAAAGCAGTGCTAAGCAGCTTTTACCAATATCTAGTATATGTAAACAAAATTGCTTGTGCTAACTAGCTCACCGTCGGGCAACGTTGAGTAATGTTGGGCAAGGTTGGGCAAAGTTGAGCAAAGTCAGTTAAACATGCTCATATCTGCTTTACTGTTCCTTAAGCAGTCTGGTCTGCCCAGCATGAAAATAAAAAGCAGTGACAGGGCTTGAACCCAGCATACTGTGCACTATAGTCACAGTACTGTACCACTAAGCCATGATAGCATTTCAGTGGCACAAATACAGCAGGAAAATTGTACACTAATGCAAACAAAAAGAAATGCTGTATCATACCCCTAAAGAGGCAAATGGGTAACCTCCCCCACACGACTATGCAGACAGAGAACATCAGGCCAGGCAGTGTGATGTGGGTTGTGTAGGCTATGAAGTCGCAATCCAATATACCGTGACATTGGACGCTAAGATCTGTAGTACAGTAGTATGTCTCAAGCCATTACAATAGGCAACAGTACAGACTGAAATGGTGTCCTGTACATAGCAGTGCAGGCATAGCAAATGTGTGTAAGTGTCAGGTGAAACCCACATCCTATGTACACCCACAGTAACAAAGAATAGCTGTCTCCCCTGTATGTAGAAATGTTGATAAGTCTATGCAAAGTGTCTCATGGAAGCCCTGCAGGCACAGCATGATCCCTGCTGATCTATAACACAAAGGTGAGCCCTGCTGTAAAAATACAACTTGATTTTCCATACACTTATAGTATAAATGTCTATACCGGGCGTGCTCACACATGCCAACAAATGTAGTGGATTTCATTCAGCATCACACTGAAAGGTCATACTGGGCATGCTCACACACTTAGCCTAAATACGGATGTGATAATAAGGGATCTATGAACAAATGTGGATAGTTATCTCTACTTCCAGAAACACATTCACAAAGTGGTTGGAAAATCATGCTATGTGTTCACACAAACTGCCAAGGTCTGCGCATGTAGGTCAAAGGAGGTTTCCACTACTCAGCAGTCATCAGACCTGTCAGAGAGTACCACAACACACTTGCGATGAATCTGACTAGGCACGTTCAGCAGCTAGAAAGACCAATTAAGTACCTTAACAAGAGGATTACTTGCCTCAAATAGTTGCCCCATGCAACAAGACTGAATGTAACCCAATCTGTACTTTGTTGCATACTGTCTATTCAGGTGATCTCTGCCCAACAGACAGGTCCATGTCATGGTTACACTCAGATCTGTTCTGAGTTACAGCTTAATGGCACTAAATGTACAGAACCAACTGATATTGCCAACATCCTGGCAGATAGGATCAGTATTAACTTTACCCCCCTCTCACCCATGAAAGAGCACATCTCTATAATAGAAGACTGCAAAGTTGCTGTCATCACAGCTGCACCGGTAAAAAACACTCTCCAAAGCCAGTATCACAGCAGCCATGGGACCAGCTAACTACCCAGGCTGTGTAGTATAGACTTCCCTGAAGTAAACATTAACATGGAAGGTCTGTGGCTGCTGAAGTTTCCAGAGGACTGCAAACTAGGAGCCATAACTGTAAACACTAAAGATGTGGACATCCTACAAAAGGGCGTCACTGAGACAGATGGCTGTTGTCAAAGCCATGGGCTCTAGCTCAATGCCAAAAGGTGCATTGTCATCCCCTTTGTTAAAAACTCTGTAGCCAAGAACTACAACATAGGTGGTAGTATACTTCACACTGAAAGTGTGACAAGAGACCTTGGGTCACAGGTGGACAGTGGATACAACTGTGATAATCACATTCCCACAGTAGTCAGGAAACCCTCCTATGTGGCACACCTCATCACAAAATGTGTCTCATGCAGAATAGAAGAGGACATTGTTCCCCTCTACTCATCACTCACTAGAACTATAATAGAGTACAACGCCACTGTTGCTATGCACCTCACAAGACAACTACAACAACTGGAAAGCCAGCAGCAATACCTCACAAAGAGCATTAGCAGCCTGAAATACATGTCATACACAGACCATCTCAAAATGCTTCATCCGTACTCCCTTGCATATCGCCTACTCAGAGGTGTTCATTGCCTAACATATAAAGCTATGTCAAACACAGAGCTGTTGGATATGCTCCACGTAAAACACTCACAATCCCTCTGACCTTCGGACCCAAAACCATGAGTAAAATACAAAAGGAAGGGGTGTACCCATTTACCTTATGGATACCCACACCTTCAGGTTAGTGGCACAGCATGAGGCCTTGGAGACCATGCAAGTGCAACTAACATTGGGCAAAGCTGCCCATCAGATTGTAGCCTGCTACAGATCAGGTACCTTGTCTCAGGAACCTCACTCAGTATTCCGGAGAACAGTGGAAAATATAAAGGTCCTATCAAACACCATTATATGAGGAGATTACAACTACCCAAACATTGAGCGGTGGAATTACTTGTGCACAACGTCCTTTGCCCAATGTTTCCTAGAGTTTAAAACACCCTGGAACAGCTGATCTCCATGCCCACTAGAGGTGACAACATACTAGACATGATCATCACCAACATGGGGTACCAGTGTTCCACAACAGAGATAAACCCCTCGTTGGTAATATCAGATCATTAAGTAATCACACTGGACATCCACATCCCCCCCCCACCCAGTCAATAAAACCACTGTGAAGACATTTGCAAAAGCAAACTGCACACTTCCCAAGACCAAAGTGGAACGTTCCAAAGACCTCTTGCTATAGGATGATATACAATCTGCAGAATCATTTACAAGTGCATCCTGTGGGCATCTACAGGGATACATGGAATGAGACATCACAAATAAAACCAAGATGCACTCCTCCAAAAATAGGACAACGATCAGGTGGTTGTTGGCCATAAATAAGCTAGACAACAGAAGGGGGAAACGAACACATGATAGATCCAACTTCACTAAAAGAAAGGCATCACTGATCATTATCAGGAAGAAACAATGATCGCTCATAAAATAATCCAAGGACAGTTTCTAAAGACAAATAGCCAAGGAATGTAAGAATAACAGCCACAAAGCCTTCGGTAGCTATATCAGACATATAGGTGTCAACTTCCAAATATGCTGTCAGCTACTAAAAAAAGGAAAAAAAATACACCAAACCAACATTCATTGCCCACATCCAGAGGGACAAGTTCAGTGTAAACTCCCCCCATCACCCCCAAAAGGGCCTGTGTCCATCACAGAGGGATGCAGAGCCCCAGATGTCATGGACATGCAGGTAAAGACAGCCCTCACCAAAGCTAAGAACACAGCATCAATGTGACTGGATGGTGTCCCAGGCTGCATCTTACACTAGGCCCATAAGGAACTACACCCTCACCTACATTCACTGTCCAGACACAAGCGTACCACAGGCTATGTACCCAAAGACTGGTATACACTAACAGTCATCCAGCTCCACAAAGGGGGTGCCACAACAGAACCTGGAGACCATTGCCCAATATGTCTACTCAGCCTGGTCTGCTGAGCTATTGAGCAAATTGTCATGGAACCCAAAAACTGAGACATTGGAGACCTCCAGACACTGGACTCTACACAACTTCGCCTTGTTAAAGGCAGATCCTGGCTCCTAAACCTAGTTGACTTATTTCAAACAGTTACCAATGACATAGATGGAGATGAAAGTAGTCCACACAGCCCACCTGGACCTCACAAAGGACTTTCTACACCATTCCCCACTCTGTCATCATGGACAAGCATACCAGCTTGAACATTAACAGCTATGTCACAGGATGGGTGGCCAAGTGGCTCACAAATCAAACACACATGTTCAGAGTTGCGGGTGCCATGTCCAACTCTAAGCCAGTCACAAATGGCATCCCACAGGTCTTGGTCCTGGGACCCCACCTGTTCAGTAGATACTGTTCAGAGGTACAGGCAAGCACAGGAGGTGTATGGCTGAACAGGTTTGCAAATGAATGGTAACTGTGGTCCATAATCCACTGTACGGCTGACACAGACATCCTCCAGAAGTGTCTTACAGAGACAGATACCTGGTGTCAAAATAATGCCCTCAAGCTGAATGCCAAAGAATGCATAGTCATCCCCTTTGGGTAAAACAAAGTGCACACAAATTACCACATAGGTGGTAATCCAGTATGTACGGAGATAGTCATTATGGCCCTGGGGACACAGGTAGATAGTAAACTCCCCTTTGCTGATCACATGGCCAAAGTGTTTAGACATTCCTTCAATGTAGCCCACCTAATGTAACCCACTTTGTATAGTCTGATGATGTCACCATCCTCAAATATACCTGTGGAAATAATAACTCACAGTAATGCATATAGTGTGGCGTGTAAATGTGTACTTCTGTAGTATTATTAAGTAGTGGTTTGAATCCTGCACTTGACAAGCGTTTGTGTTTGGTCTCCTTGGGAAGGAGCAACCTTTTAGGAGAGTAGTAAAACACCTTAAAAGTGGTAAACTAATCTTTGTCAAATCTGATGATGTCACCATCCTACAAATATACCTGTGGAAAAGAGATCTTCCACTAATGTGTATAGCGCGTCGTATTAATACATACTCCTCAAGTATCATGAAGTAGTTAGGTAGGGGTTTGAATCCTGCACTTGACAACTGTGTGTGTGTGTGTGTGTGTGTGTGTTTATCTGTGGTCTTCTTGGGAAGGAGCAACCTTTTTGGAGAGTAGTAAAACACCTTAAAAGTGGTATACTAATCATTGTCAAGTCTGATGATGTCACCATCATGCAAATATACCTGTGGAAAAGAGACTTCCCAGTAATGTGTATAGCGTGACATGTTAATGCGTACTCCTCTAGTATCATGAAGTAGTTAGGTAGGGGGTTGAATCCTGCACTTGACAAGTGTGTGTGTTTGTGTGTGGTTTCCTTGGGAAAGAGCAACCATTTTGGAGAGTAGTAAAACACCTTAAAAGTGGTATACTAATCATTGTCAAGTCTGATGATGTCACCATCCTACAAATGTACCTGTGGAAAAGAGATTTCCCAGTAATGTGTATAGTGCATCTTGTTAATGTGTACTCCTCTAGTATCATGAAGTAGTGAGATAGGGGTTTGAATCCTGCACTTGGCGAGTATGTGTGTGACAGAGTTGGTCAATGTGTTGTGGGTTTTGCTTTTACTACTGTATGACATATCAGTAGGCATTGCACATGTGAGGTAGCTGTTAGACAACTACATATACGTACATGTTACCTCAATTATTGCATGTGTGGGAACCCTGCTTTATCCAAGAATACAGCTGTCATCTTTGCCAAACTGTGCTGCTGCTTCCCAAACCTTAGGTCACATCTGTATGCTTGTGACAAGGCCATTCACTGCAGTGATGCCTGGCCTAGGTCATCCGTGTCAATCACACTCATTATGGTTTCTACTGAATTGTGTGAATGATGGTTTATGGACGAAGTATATGTCAGACCTGTTCAAACGTAGCAAAGTCTGTCAGTGATGACTATTCATTATAGGTGTACAACAACCTTTGTGGACATGCATGCATACCCCTTATTACTTATGTGATCCACCGAAGGATTTCAAAATACCTTAGGGAATGTGATTATCAAAGGAGAGATGACGTAACACTAGGTTGCATGTACACATCGGTACCTGTTCATCATGTTGGTGGCTACTACCTATGTGGTACTGTGTGGATACTATGTTCCGTAAAGGTGGATGACTATGCTTAGTTTGGCCTATAGCTTTACAGCATGGGTTTGACAACAGGTATCTGTCTGTATGATACCTTTGTGGAGGATGTGTGTCTCACCTGGAGAATGCAGTATAGGCCACAGTATGCATTAGCGCACGTGGACAGACATATCCCTACTGTGATTGCTTGTACCTAAGAGAGCCATATGCCAAACAGGAGTGGTCTCAGTAATGGGTGCAGATGAATACCACTGGTTACTGGCATAGTATAGTGCCTGAAGGATCCAAATGTTGCTGTGCGTCCTACATCTGTGTGTCAGTGGTCAAGACATCATCTAACGATTGGTTATGGTCAGGCTGTTGAAGTCATGTATACTACCAGAATGCAAAGCAATGACAGATAGTAACAGTATCACCCACAGCACAGTGTCAAACCATGTCATACACACATGTGTAGTCAGGTTCCGAAATGTGTGTAGTACAATGCATATTGGCCACCAATAGAAACTATGGAGTGTTAACACTGTGTAATACAGGGCATGTCACTCTGCCCATGTGTCCACTATGCATGTACATGCAGACAGTGCACCTCCACCAGTTCACAAATGTACACCTGCAAATCTGTGCTACACACATCCCACACATACTGTCCACTCTCTAACACATGCTGCCAATACTATGCACATCAGCCAAGTGGCACGTGGGTGGACAATACACTATTGGAACTAACCCTGGTGTAAACAATACTACATTGACAATCATAGCTTTAATGCATCATGCCTGCTCAGCTACACCTTCAAGCATATCATTACACTCTACTGCTGACAACATGCTAACATTGCTATACTGCTATAAAGTGACCCTGTACATCAGCACCATGGTAGCCTGTTCCTGCATTGATGTTACAGATGACAGGAGGTGGCACAGGTTTCATCATATGCACAGGGTGTGTTGTTGGTTTGCCAGAGGCCTACAGTGAGCCATCCAATCGACATGTATGTGTGTGTGTGTGTGTGTGTGTGTGTGTGTGTGTGTGTGTGTGTGTGTGTGAGAGGCAAGAGCACTGCTATGGGGCAATGTTGATGTAATGTGTGCGGGTATGTGTTAGCCCTATGTGTCTGGTTTATGTGTGCGTGTGTCTGCATGCACACAGTTCCACCATGTCGCCGCCATATACGGGTATTTGTGGGACAGCCACAGACTGTACCTGCCAGGCTTTACAGATCACCATCTCTGGTCACGGATATGTTACCTTTGCCTGACAGGGGTGCTGCTGACACTATCAGGTACTAACAGTTCCGTACCACTGGCAGATAAATCAATTCCTTTATTTTCCAACTCACACAATAAAATTAAACGGAATGAGCGCTTTCGTCTGCCCAAAGCAGACTTCATCAGATAATGAACCAGTGGTGCCTCCTGTTTTTATATATATTGAGAAACAATTAACTAGTTTACCAACAATTATCCAATTAATTACAATAGTTGAAACTAAAGCTATGGAATTTAAAAAATCTCTACCTTACACAGACTGTTTCCTTGTATAAAAACAAACTGCAATACATTTGAAAACTAATAAAAAGTCCATCAGTGCTTTAACGTATATCTAGTTTTTTTTAAAAAAAGAAGAAAAATTCTTCATTGTACAATTGTTAAAAGTTAATAAAAATTAATAAATTATTTTGTTTAAAATCAGGTTTATGAATGAATGTATGTGTATGTTTTATGTGTTATAAATAAATATTGAATGCCCTCCATTTTGTCCAACCATATACTTAGTTTACACTGAAGCTAGTGTAAAAATACATAAAAAATAATGATAAAATGTTAAATAAATATGAGTGAATAATAAATATATAATAATAAATCATTAAAAGTATATTTGGATCGTATCCTGATGAATAAGAAAATTCTCCTTATTATGTATGTTTTTTTTGAAAAAAATATCACTAAAGTATTTTCTAGTTGTGTTGTCAAAATGAATATAACAATACTAAAAAAAAGCACTGATGCACTTTTTATTAGTTTTCAAAGGTATTGCAGTTTGTTTTTATACAAGGAAACAGTCTGTGTAAGGTAGAGATTTTTTAAATTCCATAGCTTTAGTTTCAACTATTGTAATTAATTGGATAATTGTTGGTAAACTAGTTAATTGTTTTTAATGTATATAAAAACAGGAGGCACCACTGGTTCATTATCTGATGAAGTCTGCTTTGGGCAGACGAAAGCGCTCATTCTGTTTAATTTTATTGTGTGAGTTGGAAAATAAAGGAATTGAGTTATCTGCAGTGGTACGGAACTTTTTGTTTCTTGGTCGTAGCAATTTTGTCTAGTTGGAGTTTCTTTTTTGGCTCCGTTGCTGACTGGCAGAGTGTTACAAACATTTCCTTGAACTACTGGTGCTTCAACATGGAAGAATCCTTAAACGACTCCACCATCATTGGGTTTGATCATGTACTCAATGGTAGTGTCAACCTACTTCAAACGCAACAGGAAGTCTCCCGACTAAGGGCAGAGATATCTACCCTTCGTGGAGATCTCACCAAACTTATTGAACTATTTACACAAGGTGAACCGACAGATTGAGTAAACCCAGGGGACACCGCCTCAGCAAATGCTCCGACGCAGCCAGTGACGTCATCTCCACGCTTGGTGATCGGGAGTAATGGTGGGATGAAAAAGAATGAAAGAGAGGACCAGCAAAAGAAAAGCAATGTCAACGATGGCGTTGTACAGCAGCAGAAGGAGACAGAAAACATCGTAACGGATACCCGAGGGTCCCTTCAGCAGCGAAGCACCCATATTTTCAAAGGTACTGTACTTCACAATTCTGTTACTGGTGAGCGAGCGGTACCTGTGATTTTACTGCAACAGTTTTCTACTGGGGTGACAGCTCTGCATTCTATTGGTTTCAATGACATTATGGACAAAGAATTTGTGTTTGATAAATCTTTGCCAACCAACCAAGAAGGGTTGAACCAAAGGAAGGAAAAAGTTTTTGAACATAATGAAGCAACTTTAAAGGACATGATATATACATTCGAAAAAATGTTGTTTAAGTATAAATGTATACAAACTGACAATAATTATTTACATCAGTGTTTAAGTAACAAGATAGTCCCTCAGGGATTAAGATTTTTTAAATATCCCTTTGGTATAACGTACACGGAAAATGTTTTAAAATATTTTCACAGTTTTTTTGATGACTGCGGATTTGCTTTGATATCAAAGCTAATTAAACACAATGAAGTGCAATTGAATAAGTTTTTAAGTGATTTGGATGGTCTCCATAGTGACATTGTTAAAGATTTATTGTTTGATGAATATGAGAATTTATATTATAAAATTTTAAAGAGAGTAGATAATAGAATAGACAAGGTTTTTGAGAGAAAGCAAAACAAGCTGTTGAGAGACAAGGAACAGTATAACAAGGGTAGAGGTTATCCCCAACCATTCCAAACTGTTAAAAAACATTCTGACCATAGTAAAAGTGATAAGGCATTCACTAATCGGGTGGACGCAGGTGCACCTGAAAATGTGGTTTTACCTGATAGATACGAACAAGGGAGGAACTATAGAAATGGAAATAGATTATTAGATGAATTGGATTAATTCCATGAACCCATAGAACCTTTTTTAGGGCCAAGGAGATCGGAACGGTTAGCCAGCAAAATCCGGATACCCTCAGACCCAGGACCACAGCAGTACCCAGATGGGAACAATTTTGCATGGAAAAACAGGGGGAGGAGAGGGAGATTGATGAAATCATTCAGGATGTAAATGGTATAATTTTTGAATACAGAGGTTTCAAAATGTACAACTACACTACTTTAAAATTGGAGAAGAAACATTTTGAATTGTTTTCTAGGGGGTTCAAATTTGTCAGGTCTTCCTATGGTGATTTAGCCAACATTTTGATAGAATTGAAGTTATATCTTAGAAAGTTAAATTTGAGATTGATACACAACAACAAAAAACACTTCAGTAATAAAAATGAAAAAAACTTGGAGAGATTAAATCAACCCACCACCAGTATAATGACCAGAAGTAGTGTATACAACCCACCTTTACACCCGGTTATTAACATTTTTGAAACTATAGTTACTAACGAAATTTATGAGATATATGGAAACCATAGGAAGGACATGGTACCACAGAATTTAAAAGACGAAGAAGAGAGATTATTAGATGTACTAAGGAAAGAAGGGAACGTTAGATTCATGCAACTGGACAAAGGAGGGGGTTTGGTCATTTTCAATCAGGAAATGTACAATGATGTTTTAACAATATTATTAACAGAAGAAAACACCTACACTACTGTTTCTTATAACGAGATTCAAATAGCATACAGAAGGATTGATTCTCTACTGGAGGAATATCTTATGGAAAATAGGATAGAGAGGGAGACTTACAATTTTTTGAAACAGACGTACCCCAACATTCCACAGTTTTTTGGAATACCAAATGTACATAAGAGCATTGTGGAACCCCCTTTTCGACCTATTGTTTCAGCCAAAAAATCTAAGACACATCCATTGGCAGTTTTCATTGACCAAACTGTTAAAGGGATTATTAAGAAGCAAAGACATCTGGTCCAAGACTCCTGGGATTTTATGGGCAAAATCAACAATAGCTTGTGGTCTGAAACTTGTAAATTGATTACTATAGATGTAAAAGATCTTTTTACATGTATTCCTAGGTTGGAGGTATTTGAATATTTTGAAGAAAGTGTTAATAAACACTTAGATTTACCACTGGATGAAAAATTATTGATTTTAGAGTTGATGGAAGTTGTCTTGGACAACAATTTTATCACCTTTCAAGGTGAATATTACAAACAGGTGAGTGGGGTAGCTATGGGGGCGGCTTGCACCCCCATATATGCTAACCTGGTTCTCCTCGAGTGGGAGGAAAGATATATATTTCAAAGTAAATTCAAGAAGTACATAAAAACATATTTGAGATTCTTGGATGATATTTTCGTCATTTCGGATGATGACAAAAGGGGAAGTTTGGAGGAATTTATAGGATATATAAATGGAACTACCGATTTTTTATCCTTCACACATGATGTGCAAAACAGTAGTATAAGTTATTTGGACATTAGTCTTAGTAAGAAGGTTGGGGGTTTTAAATCCAAGATTTTCCGGAAAAACACTTGGTGCAATAGTTACCTCCATTTTGACAGCCTGCATCCCTACCATCAAAAAAGAAGTATAGTCAAAGGGCAGGCCATCAGAGTGGCTAGGATGACATCTGAACACAAAGATTTACTTGTTGAATTTATTTTTTTGATGGAAAAAATTATGGAAAGGGGATATCCCAAGGAAATGGTGGGGGAGATTCTAGAGGAAGTGTATCAAGGTTGGGGAATCAAATATAAACCCTTGTTAGGTCAATATTTGACACCCAATGACAAACAGGGTGAGGAGATAAAAAACTTTTTGGGTGCCTGTATAGTAGAATACAATGTTTTTTCCAACCATTTTACTAACTAAGTTTATGAGATAGTAGGGAATAAACCTTTATTTATTTATAGGACAGGTATGAATTTCAAGAGACTATTTGAAAAAGGGAATATAGAGTCCAATAACAGGAAAGGAACGTTTTCCTGTGGTAGATGTGGACAATGTTCACACATAAATCAGGTAGAAGGTATACATTTGAGGAATGGCCTGGACAGCAAGGTGAAGTTTTGTAGAGGCAATTGTCGAAGTAGAATGTTGGTATATTTGGCTACCTGTACCCGATGTCCTTCATTTTATGCCGGTAAAACGGAAAGGGCACTGAAAGATAGAATTTATGAACATATGAATGACATTAGGATTAAAAAGGAGACCAGTGCCCTCTACAAGCATACCATCTCTTGTAGTTTGTTTACTGATTTTAAATTTGTCATTTTGGACATGGTTAAGACGGGCATCAGGGGAGGGGATGCTAAAAACATTCTACTACAAAAGGAGATTAGGTGGCAATTGAGACTGAGGTCTAACATTACACCAGGTCTCAACGAATATATCAACATTAAGGCCATCCTAGTGGACAAAGCAGGAACTGTTTGATTCCCACATATTCATCAGAGTTTCTTTTAGTATTGTTATATTCATTTTGACAACACAACTAGAAAATACTTTAGTGATATATATTTTTTTCAAGAAAAACATACATAATAAAGAGAATTTTCTTATTCATCAGGATACGATCCAAATATATTTTTAATGATTTATTATTATATATTTAATATTCACTCATATTTATTTAACATTTTATCATTATTTTTTATGTATTTTTAAACTAGCTTCAGTGTAAACTAAGTATATGGTTGGACAAAATGGAGGGCATTCAATATTTATTATTTATAACACATAAAACATACACATACATTCATTCATAAACCTGATTTTAAACAAAATAATTTATTAATTTTTATTAACTTTTAACAATTGTACAATGAAGAATTTTTCTTCTTTTTTTAAAAAAAACTAGACTATACGTTAAAGTGCTGATGCACTTTTTATTAGTTTTCAAATGTATTGCAGTTTGTTTTTATACAAGGAAACAGTCTGTGCAAGGTAGAGATTTTTTAAATTCCATAGCTTTAGTTTCAACTATTGTAATTAATTGGATAATTGCTGGTAAACTAGTTAATTGTTTCTCAATATATATAAAAACAGGAGGCACCACTGGTTCATTATCTGATGAAGTCTGCTTTGGGCAGACGAAAGCGCTCATTCCATTTAATTTTATTGTGTGAGTTGGAAAATAAAGGAATTGATTTATCTGCCAGTGGTACGGAACTATTTGTTTTTTGGTTGTAGCAATTTTGTCTAGTTGGACTATCAGGTACTAAGCCAGACTGGGTACTATCCCCAGAGGTAGATGTATGTACACTGGACCCAGGTCCCTGCTGGGACTGTCCAGAACCACATGCACGTGGTCTTCTAGGATGTTCTATGGACAGCCCACCCCCAACATTGCTGGGGCTGGTACTGGCACTACAGGAGTGGCTGTGACTTGATGGACGTCCGCGGCGACTGCCAGCTGCTGATGTTGCTAGCATACGTCCACGTCGATGACTCAACCATCCCGCACTGTCCTGACACATGGACATGACATTGCAGAGGACATCTAATGTCTCTCCCCAACATCTATCAGTGACCTCGGTGTAATTACGGATGGCACCTGCTAGGTCAAGGATACTGTCAATGATGGCAGTGCTATGTGCCCTCTGTGCCTTTAGTCCCTGTCTGGTGTACCATTCCATACATGCCTCCATGACAGCCTGGAACATGCGTGAGGTTGTAAGACCTGTGGCACGTCTGCCAGTGGCATGATGAGCAGCAGTGCTCCGATGAGAACCCTTGGAATCTACCTATGTGGTACCCTTCCAGACATCTGGGTATGGCTGCTGTGTCAGGATGCATGAGCCATGGATACCACACTGTCCTGGCCAATGCCGACTGTACGCTGTCCCTCAGCTAAGGGCATCAGTGAGGAATGTATTGGCAGTATGACTCTGTGCATGAATGGGGTGGACACTTGTGTACTGTTGATTGGTGGCCCAACGACAGACCCTGGCAAACATGCCTGTGCCTCAACACACCTATCATCAGTATCACTATTTTGCTCAGTGACATCAGTTTCCCTGCTGCAGTGAACCAGCCCAAAGTCATCACCTGTGAAAGGAAGACAGGAAACATACTTTACGTCCTGTACATTATGTCGGCACACATGCACACATGCACACATGAACACACGAACACATGCACACATGAACACATGCACACATGAATACATGAACACATGCACACAAATGCACTCCTCGCTAAAACAGACAGACACACACACACACACACACACACACACACACACACACACACACACACACACACACACACACACCACCAGCAATCCAGAACATACTCAGTAGCGGGTGATGGTGGGGTATAGTATCACAAGGCAAACAGTTATATCACATGTGTCAGCATGCAGGATGTGTGTTTCCCAACAGCATGCAGTGCGGGTGTTGACAGCCCTTGGCAATAACACTATACATGTCTTTGATGCATGTGTGTTGTTGCTCAGTGATTGGCCTCACCCTGGAATACACTGTGTACATGGACACGACATTGCTGTGCAAGTATTAAGAGCTCTGTAATGTCCTGCGCACCATCTCTCACACGTATACATACCATGGCTGGATGTGTATCTGTGTGTCACATAGATATCCATTTCTGATTAGAGCATCTGTGTCTTTAACAGATAATTGTGGACACAGGTTTAACACATGCATGCTATGTATACACACAGGATGAGTGGTGCATGTATACCTGATGGAATACCATTGCTCAACGTAGCCATTGTACAGTGGTTATGGTGAGTGTAGGACATATTGTGGACATGCCAGTGCCAGACATGACATGGCATACTATAACACAACTGCAACATTAAACATCACACAGACACAGTGTGTGTCATGTGACCTATACACTCAATAGCATTACAAGACATATATGTGTCACTTTGTACAAATGGTGATTGCTATGCATATTGTGTATAGGTGCCTATGTTTGCACACACACAACATTGAGGTGCATAGCAGGTAATGCTATGTGTAGTACTGTGATCACTGTAACTGGATGGGGTGTACTACCATGAGCCATCATCATGCAGCATCATGTGGTCACTCAAGGCTACTAATGTGTGCCAGACCGGCACATATCATGCTGTACCGGAACTGCAGTACCATGGCTACATTCACCATTTCACAGCCAGTTGTTACATGGGTTTGTAAGGTGCACAATAAGGGACATTGCCTAACATGAATGTGTTATGTGTTGAAGAGTGTCGCACAGCCACATGTGAGGCATCTACCCCTCAGGTATATTATGTGTGCTGTGTGGATGACATTTGGGATACTGTAGTGTGACCTTACAGCGGGTGTCTGAATGCGCCATGTGTAGCATGTTAATGTGTACTGCATATGACAAAGTTGTGTATGTTGTGTGCATGTGTATCGAGTCTGCCTATCCAATGTCCACTAAAGTGTTGCCACAATTGTGTGGCATGCTCTGTGTATTGTATGTGTTTTAGGCAGCTACCCACATTACTGGGATGTGCATAGTCTCACAGCAAACATGCACAGCATGCATTATGCGTAGGTGTGTTACGTGTACATGGCCTACACCTCACCTATGACATGCAAATTTAATTAGCAATATTAAAGGTAGAACACACTCACCAGCATGGGTCTGCTGCCTTGCTGTCACACCAGAGGGACCTACAAGGATATGAGACACTTTGTCAGTAGCAACAACTGTGGCATTGCTACTGTGTGTTTGCAATCTTACAGTAGTACAACGGTTGACAGTCACAGGCCTACAGATTATATTCCTAGTATTGCACAACACTAGGCACCACATCATCTAACGATACAGTACACATCTCACATAAGCATGCTCTACCAATAGAGGTAACAGTAGTCTACAGCTATGCCATGTTACCTGCACACTCCATGTCAACTTGCTGGGTGGCTCCGGCCTCCATGATGATACATGTTACTTGTTATGGTTGTTGTTGGCCAGGAGCCACCTGGCTCAGGAGCAGCTCCTCCACTCTGGTGAGGGGGGGTGGATGGCTACCCCCCCACCTGTGGCAAGCTGTTGTCTGCGGATATCAGATGCATGCTGCCGGACATGTCTAATTAAATCACTGCAGTGATGGCGTACCTGCTCATATGTCCGGTTATGCATACTTATGTAATTTATCCTACGGACAAGATCTTGCCACAGCGTAGTCCGCTCATGCTGGTCCTGGCTGGTTCTGGAGAACAGCAGGGCATAGTACTGCACCAGGCTCACTGTGATCTGTTCTTCCTCCGCCATGCTATAGGCGGGATTACAATGGTGGGACATCACCCTGGAAGACAATGAAACAATATGTGTGAGCAAGCCATGTGGCACACGTAACATTCTAAAGTACAGATATCAATTAACTGCCATATATAGCAACCTATTAGCTGTCAGAAGATACACACTTTCAATACCACATATCAATTCTCAACCCACAACTGCCTGACAGTGTCTGGCACACTCTATATATCAAACCATGTTTTGCACAGCAACAAAGTTAAAACAGTATGTAAGACTATGCAACAGTACATGGCACACTGTATGCGACACAATGCACCACCTAGCCACGGGAGGTATATATAATGCTAATGCATCATGAAATATGTAATCCATTGCAGTGATTGTAAAGTCCAGTGACAGTATTACCAGTATACCACACTAGTCATTGATGGCAGACCCCTGCCTAGCATATGTGCACATTCGTTAATATAGGTGGCATACTGCTGTACTAGACTATACATATTGCTAGATACGCAGTTATATCCTGTAACACACATATGACCGAGGCCATGGTACAGGCATACACACACACATCAGACATACATACCAGACACAAAGGTATGGCAACCCAGGTGACCTTTACCTGTGTACCTTACAGTACTGTGTGTCAGTAGTTACAAGACCTTATGCCTGAGGTATGTAATCTGTGAGGACTACAAGGAACACACAAAACAGTGGTTCCAATAAATGTGGACATACATCATACTGTGCTGTTTAGGCATACAGCTTCAGGTAGTACTACAGTTCATACAGGAGTTGTTTTCACCAGCAGTAATACTCAATAAACATACATGTACTGCTTTATCCTACAATGGGACACCCCAGTTGACAACAAGGGACTACGGCAGACCGTATGGCATACTGCTTTTTCTGCCTAGCAATTGCATACACATCTTTTGCTAGGATCACAGCTAGAACACATAATACCATGACAGAAACAGTTTCCCACTAAGCTATCACACATATACCGAACTCTGACACATTCACCAACACATTCACCATCACACTCAGTCAACCTCACATAGCAATTATTGCAGCAAGTACATGTGGGTGTGTATCACTTCATAGGTAGGTAAGAGGCTATTGGCCCTAGGGCCTATAGAAGTCTAGCCATACACTACCGTGGCCTTTGACACACAGGTAATTACATTTCAAGTGGCCCTGTCAAGCAGAGACACAGAGGTGATTGCCTGGGTGTATTTGCTATCTCCCATACACTCTTCAGGATTATTTATGATGACTGCTAATTAGGAGCTTTGTTTGCTATGGATAGTTGGTTTGTTCCAGAGTATGGGATGTCTCTGAGATAGAAATCTATCCCTCCAGCATGTGCTGTTTATTGTGGTCAAAAGGTTTGGGTCCCTAGAGCGTGTAGCTCATAGAGATTGTGATCTGTTTACGTGGAGCATGTCCAACAGTTCAGGGTTTGACATAGCTTAGTATGTTAGGCAGAGGTCACCTCTGGGTAGGCGGTATGCAACACAGTCTAGTTGTGGGTTTGTGAGACAGTCTGCATAGGGCACCTGTTTGAGGCTCTTTGTGAGGTATGACTGTGTTGTTTCCCGTTGCTGTAGATGTCTTGTGAGGTACATACCACATGGGGCATTGTACTCTATAATGGGCTTTATGTGTGATGAGTAGAGGGGAACACTGACCTATATTTCCCTGGATGACAGACCTTATGTGATGACATGTGCCACGTAGGCAGATGACATAACTAGTGTGGCACTGTGATCATCAGAGGGGAGATGACTGTCCACCTGTGTCCCATGGTCTCTTATCACACCTTCAGTGTTAAGTAGACTACCACCTATGTGGTAGTTAATGGGTACAGAGTTTTGGCAAGAAGGGATGCCAATGCAGTGTCAACATTGAGCGTAAGTCCATGGCATTGTCACCAGGCATCTGTTGCAGTAAATATGACCCTCTCTCTCTCTCTTTATATATATATATATATATATATATATATATATATATATATATATATATATATATATATATATATATATATATATACATACATACATACACACATACATATAAACATCCATTGGTGTACATATAGAGATACATATAGGCACATATACAGTGCACCTTTCATGGTGGGGATATCAATTATGCAAAGGTTGTGAGGTATACATTTATGTCATAATATTGCACAGTGTTGTGTGGAATGCATTGAAGGTGTTCTCAGCCCATGTAGCTTTAGCAGGCCTCACTGGCTGCAACACTGCAGACCTGATGAACCATACCCACAATGTTTAACCACCACATGTCATATACCAGCACTGTATGCTGCCTTGTTTGCCACACACTACAATCTACATAGAAATATGCACATAACAACCTTCAACAACATATATATGTCCACCCTTCACAAACAGTTGCAGTATGTCCCTTGCTCTATGCACATGTTCAGATGCTAATATATCTGACACAGACAGATCTCTCCATATGTGTGTGCCATACACACACAAGGTACACACTGTTGTAAGTTTGTGTACCCCACGGCTGACCTGTTGGGCCTTGCTGCAACATGAACAGGTGTCACATGTGAGCACACAGTAATATTAGAGGGTGTATATATTGCTGCAAATGCTAGGTTAGCATACTAGCCTGGTACAGCTGTTGCCAATACTAAGCTACACGTTAATATGGCTATCATGCATTTGTTACTCTGTCACATCCATGTTTACATAACCGAATGGGCTACTCCCCCAAACAGACATTGTACACACTACTGTACAGAACACAGATAACATGGATCAGATGTTTGACATTTAATGCTGAACTACATATGTCACAGTCATATCCCACTGCACACAGCTATACACTCATTTCTCCATGCCAGTAGTTATGCAGGGCATCTGTGCATTGATACGTACTGCTGCCACATATGGATGATTCAAACTATGTAGAGTACTCTTCATAAACATCTACTACATTCCAATAAATACATAGCTGTTCCATACTTTTCCTTTGTATGTGTTCGTATTTGTTGTTGTATATCTTAAATAAATTTTTCGAGGTATATTTGTTTTTCAATATACTTTTTCTTTTCAATATATTATTTAATTTTCAATATATTTTTTTTCAATTTATTTTTTATTTCAATATATATTTGTTTTTCAATATATATTTTTTCAATATATTTTTTTAAATATATATTTTTTTGCAATATATTTATATTTTTCCAATATATATTTTTTCAATATATATTTTTTTCAATATAATTTTTTTACTTTCAGTATATTATTTTGTTTTCAATATATTCTTTTTATCTTTTTTTTCAATATATTACATTTTCTTTCAATATATTTTCTTTGGATCTTTTTTCTTTATTTCTGCTGCAGCTGTTGTCTGCCTCTGCATGTCTCTCTCTCTCCCTCCGTACCTGCAATGAAATGATTTCATGTGTGGACAGCAAGTGCAGACTGCTTTTATAGGTATCTGCACATGTGCATGTGATGGCCTCTGTACCAATTGGTGGCCACCATTTGGCAATTGCTTGCAGCCTGCTGTGTGGTACTGTATTTAGAGCACAACCTAGAGCTGTTTACTGAATTTCCTGTTTGCACTTATTTTTAAAATCGTTTTATTCTCAAAACTTGCATTTTATCTGTCTTTGGCCTAGCACTCTTGTGTGGGGTCATTTACTGCACTGTTATAACTTGTTGATACTTGTGAACCTCTGCTATCTCTGAAAAACAAAAAACAAAAAATCTTGCTTTTTCCCACTTTTCTGAGATTTAAAAAAGTTCAGTTACAGGCTTGCTGTTCTTGAACTGTTTGTAAGTTTCTGTGAGGCCATTTTTTGCTTGGGCTAAAGGGAAGTCTCTCTGTTGATCAGTGGCAGTGAAAAACATTGAGCAGCCTGCCTGCCCATGTGGGAGTGGTTACTGACTTGAAACTGTAGTTTTATTGGCCATTTTGGGTCAATTCCAAAACTCCTTCATCTTCCTCTCTTAAAACCCTCTTTTGCACGGTTTTGCCTGTTTTTTGTGCATAGCGCAACAGCGGGCAGCGCCGCCTAATTCGGTTTAAACTATTCCTGGCTCCACAAAGTCTGCTCTTCACTTTTTCCCTTAGAACTGCTCTATCTCTCAGTTTAAACACCATATTCTCATTCTAAGGCCCTTCACTGGTCCAATTAAGTAATTCTACAAGTTGGCACTATTAAACCATAAGCACTACTTACTCTTATACTCTCTGCGATTACCCTGTCCTCTATTGGTCCGTCTTAAATTCAGTTTCCCCATTACTCTAGCATGTCCAAAGGTCAGTCAATGGTTTCCTCTCCAGTCCAGCTGGTGAATCTGGGAATTTTGAGGCAATATCACAACTGTCTCATGTACATGGCTCTCTCATCTCAAAACTGGTGTAACCAGTCAGGAGGAGAAGGTAACCTCACACAACACAATTCCAGTATCACATAGTCCCACCACATCAGCGAACCACATAAATACACAAAAACATACTCAGAGGCTCTAAATAAAAATCTACCTAAGCAACAGAGACCTCCAAAGCAGACATCCAAGCAAACGCTACCTCAAAACAAAACACACACAACACATAACCCGCAAAGTCAGTGTGCCCAGCAGCCACAGCCCTTAAGGCTGAATAACACACCTGATACTCTTGTTATAGGTGACTCTATTGTCAGACACACTGACGTCCCGCTCACCAGGCTGAATAAAGAGAAGGTCACGATGAGCTGCCTGTCGGGTGCTAGGATCCGACACATAACGCAAGCACTCAGGTCACTCCAGAGCAAATACAAATATGACTCAGTCATTGTACATGCTGGTGTGAATGACCTGAGACGTACCTCCCTGGACTACATGAAAAGAGACATAGAGGAGCTCTCTGATCATGTAGCCCAGGCTGGTATGACCCTGACCTTGAGCAGCATCTTACCCTCACCTAGAATGATGCCACAGTACAAAGACAAAATGATCGATTTTAACAATTGGCTAAAATTTTGGTGTCATTCAAAGGGGATCCAGTGTCTGTCAGCCTGGGATGACATGCTCGACAAGCCACGTTGCTCGCTAGGGATGGCTTGCACCTGTCACCACTGGGCTTTTGGATATTGGCAAAGGCTCTTGCCACCCCATAGTGCCTTTTTAGGCAAGGCTCAAATGTCAAACCCACCCCCATAGACAGCATAAGGAACAAGAAACTAAGGGTAATGCTGCTAAACGCCAGAAGTCTTAACCTCAAGATGCACACACTCAAAGCTCTCCTCAGTATGGAGAACATCGATATCTGTGCAGTGACAGAAACCTGGTTCAAGGCTCCAGAGAGCACCCCAGCACTACCAGGCTATACCTCATATCATGCTTTTCGGCCCCAAAACCCAGACCGAACTACAAAAGGAGGGGGAGTTTCCATATTTATCAAGGATATCCACACCTCCAGGTTAGTGGCATTGCACGAAGTATCGGAGACCATCCATGTGCAACTAACAGTGGGCAAGACTGCTTTTCAGTTTATAGCATCCTACAGACCGCCCTCTCAGTCAGGAATCCCACTCAGCTTTCCTGAAAACACTGGAGAACATGAAGATCTCTCCGAACACCATTATATTGGGCGACTTCAACTACCCAAACATTGACTGGGAGCACTACTCAAGCCCCAGCACCTTAGCCCAAAGGTTCCTGGAAATTATAAACTCAAATGCTATGGAACAACTCGTCACCACTCCCACAAGAGGGGACAACATACTAGACCTGATCATTACCAACATGGGGACTCTATGTTCCACACCAGAAGTATATCCCTCATTGGTAAGATCAGACCATAAATTAATTTCACTGGATGTCCACATCCCAACCCCACCCCCAGCCCAGAAAACCACAGTAAAAAACTTCTCAAAAGCAAACTTCTCACTTCTCAAAACCGAAGTGGAATCCTTCAAGGCCCCAGGGCCAGTGGAAACTACGGCCCAAACTGCAGAATCCTATATAAATGCATTCTACGGACATCTCCAGGAATGCATGGATCATGCTATCCCAAACAAAACCAAGACCCAATCATCCAAAGGCAGGCGTCCAGTCTGGTGGACCCCTGCCATAAATAAACTGTACAACAGAAGACGGAAGCTACTACATGATAGAGCAAAATCCCTAATAGGGAAGGCATCTCTGATCAGTACTAGCAAAAAATTACGATCCCTCATAAAATCCTCCAAGGCCAGCTTCGAGAAAAAAGTTGCACAGGACACCAAAGACAATCATAAGGCTGTTTTCAGTTATGTTAGAAACCTGGGGTGCAACTCCCAGACCTGTTCTGAGTTGATTCTAAACGACAAAAAATACACTGAACCCACAGACATTGCCAATATCCTGGCAGACAGGTTCAGTGCAAACTTCTACACCCCTCCCCCCAAAAGAGCAAGTATCTATCCCGGCAGAGAGCTGCCTCCCAAACATCTCAGATGCTCAGGTGAAGGCTGCCCTCTCCAAAGCAAAAAACACTGCTTCCATGGGACCAGATGGCATCCTAGGTTGCATCCTACATGAACTCCAAGAGGAACTAATCCCTCAAATAAAACAGCTATACAATCTCAGCCTCACTACAGGATATGTGCCCACAGAATGGCTTACAGCAACAGTGGTCCTACTCCACAAAGGTGGAGCCTCTACGGACCCTGGAAACTATCGCCCCATAAGCCTGACTAGCTTAGTCTGCAAGGCTATGGAGAGGATCATCATGGAGCTCATAAACAAAGACATTGGGGACCTACAGACACTAGATCCTACCCATTTCGGCTTTGTCAAGGGCAGATCCTGCCTTTTGAACCTGGTTGACTTCTTTGAAACAGTCACCAAAGCCATAGATGAAGGGAAGGTAGTCCACACAGCCTATCTGGATCTTGCAAAGGCATTTGACACAATACCCCACTCGGGCATCATAGATAAGCTATCCAGCTTAAATATAAACCCCTATGTCACAAGATGGGTCGCAAACTGGCTCAAAGACAGAACCCACAGAGTGAGAGTTGCTGGAGCCATGTCAGACTCGAAACCGGTCACAAGTGGCGTCCCACAGGGTTCTGTCCTGGGACCACTCTTGTTCGGTATATACTTTTCCGAGGTACAGGCAAACGTGGGAGGACTATGGCTCACCAAGTTCGCAGACAACTGCAAACTGGGCGCCATAATCAACTCTCCAGCTGACACAAACATCCTTCAAAAAGGTCTCACAGAGACAGATAACTAGTGCCAGCACCTTGGTTTAAAGCTAAATGCCAAAAAATGTATAGTCATACCCTTTGGCAAAAACAATGTGCCCACAAATTACCACATAGGCGGAAACCCATTAAGAACAGAAAAAGTTATTAGGGACCTGGGGACCCAAGTTGATAGCAATCTCTCCTTTGAAAACCACATTGCCAAAGTGGTTAGAAAGACCTTCTACATAGCCCACCTCATCACGAAGGGTTTCACATCTTGATCAAGAGAGGTAATCGTGCCCCTTTATTCATCCCTCATTAGGCCCATCATAGAATACAATGCCCCTTTTGGGATGTACCTTACCCGACACCTGCAGCAATTAGAAAGACCCCAAAAGTATCTCACCAAGAGGATCAAGGGTCTCAAACAGATGCCATATGCTGCTTGGTTAAAAAAACTCCAGCTCTACTCAGTTGCATACCACCTACTTTGAGGCGATCTATGCCTGACATACAAAGCTATGTCAAATCCAGAATTAATGGACATGCTCCACCTCAGTAAATCTAAATCCCTTAGAGCCACATGCTCGAGGGACTTGAACCTCAGCACAGAAATAAATAGAACTTGCTGGAGGGACAGGTTCATAACCCAGAGGCTCCCTTCGCTCAGAAATAGAATTCCAGTTCATGTGAGGCAGAGCACCTCACTGAATCTCTTCAAGAAGAGTCTCAATAAGTGGATGGGAGATCGTAGGTTTGTCCCAGGGATTACTCCCGTGTCACTATTAGACAGAGGCACAGTACACTAAACCTTAAAAAGGGCACAGTATACTCAAATCAAGGGGTGGCATAAGCGATACAGAATCGGGCTAGGCTTATAATTGCCCCAGGGCAGATAGCCTAGTATGAACCTATGAACCTATGAACTTGCAGTACTCACTGTCATAGCAACCCAGTGCTATAAATTGCTAAGTCAGGTAGGTGTAGCCCTTTCAGATTTCCAAAGTGGGGACCAAGCTTGTTTGCTGTGGACACCGTTGTGTAAGTCAGAATGTTGGTATACTTCTTCTAACTGTTGCTAGGGGTGTCGCCAGTGATTTGAATGTTGTACTCAGACCTGAATGTTGCCACTTCCAGCACACAGTTGACAGTGTAGAATTGTACTCACCCCTACAAATGCTAACACAAGATACATGGGAGTATGTAGTTTCTTTTCTACTTACACAATTAGCTGCCATACATATGTAGTTATTGAGATGTTTTCATTTGGCACATGAACTGTTTGGGAACTGCTATACTGTGGATATTAATGTACTCACTTCTGCACAGTTTGTGCTTTTTATTTTGTTGACATTATCACAGGATGCTCATGAAAACTGGACAATTCCAGTACTGAGTATGCCTACCTACATCCTTGCTGGACCCTGAACACACAGGTATTTTGTACGTTTGGGTGGGGATTGTCCTGCTATGATACTGTGTGGGGGTTGGAAAGTGCTGCTGTAACATTATTTACTGCTAGAATGGCTGGTTTTGTTATCACAGTCATGTAATGCAATTCCACAACAACTGCTGGTAAAGTTCCACAGAACAGGTTTTGTGTTATGGCATTCCTATCTTTCCTTTACATTCACTCATTCTGATGCATGATATATATAGTTCAGCAACAACCTGCTATATATCTACTGGGGCTTAGTGGTACTTCATGCAGTTTAGTGTGTCCAAGGTCTGGGGTTTGAAACTGACAGTGGTGTTTTATTTTGCTGATGAGCAGAACAAGGGCCCTCACATGCAGGTTGACTAAGGCACTTTTTAGCAGTTGTAAGCGGGTTTGCACGATGCTTAGCAATACTTAGCTAAGCGCACACATGCGCATACATGCGCAAACCCACTAACGACTGCTTAAAATTGCTTACTCCCGCTAACCCCCGTGCTAATTTCTTTGAAAGAAAAGAAAATGGGGTGATAGGAAAGTGGTGAAAAAGGGGCACAAAGAGGGTAAGACAGTAGGGAAAACAGCTAGAGATGTGCAGGGTGGGTGTAGGGAAGGTCCATAGCTGCCCATTTCTTTAACAGCAACAGCTGTACATATACTAGGGATTTGGAGGTAATTTTGAAACATTCAACCCCTGAGAGAGGGGTGAAGACAACAAAGTATGTTGTACTGCCAATTAAATTTCAGTTTATGTGTACAGTGCACATGTGTGCAAAATGGGCAGCTATGTGTGGGGCGTAATTTTTTTTTTTTCAGGTGAGAGTGGAATGTGAGGTAGGGGGAAGTAGGTATATTTGGTGAGGTAGGCTGGGGAGGTACACGGACAAGACAAACAAGATGCATACAGGGGCAGAATATGACACATGTGGTGAGTGAACACCATTAATGGGGAAGGATGTTTTGAAATCGCAAGCCCATGAGCCCACAGATGGCAACTGTGGAACTGAGATCCCCACCCATGGGCAGTCACCACTGCACCTTCACAGCCCAGAGGATGGCTGTGCTGGGGGCTGCATAGGAGGGGCAGGCTCACCCGTGAGTCACGCCACTCTCGCCTCGAGCTGGCATAGAGGATCAGCGACTGAACGCTGGATCTCCCTATGCACCACAGCCCAGACCGTTCGGAGGGTGATTGGTGGCCCTCCTCTGGCCACGCTTGCATGGAGGGTAATGAGCCCCATCCCCTGCAGTGCTTCCACCCAAAGGTGGCACAGAGCCAATGGAGGAGGAGGTCCCGATCTGGGCACTGGACCTGCTGGCGCCAGGTGCCATCGCCAGCTGAGGTGGGACAGGTGGGTCTGCTGGGACTGCCTTCCCATACGTTCTATGTTTAGTAGGATTTAATGACAATATGCATTGGTAACAGCCAACAGCATTCCAAATTAGTTGTAACAGCATGCAGTAATATTCCCATTAACCCAACACACCAGAGTTCCAACAGTTGAACAGCAAGCATAACACATGCATATATAGAACAACAGTGGACATTCCAACAGCATGCAGGATTGATTGGTGGCAACAGGCCACCAAGATTGTGGTGTTTGAACAGGACACATGCATCAAAGTAAATGCAGATATTTATAAAGCAATAGGACATATGTCCCAACAAATGTTTTGAGATTAGACATACCCATTGAGGTGTGGAATTGCATTGTTTATGCACATACAATAGGGTGTAAAAAGATACTTCCATTAACATCTTATATGTACTTATAGTTTACACTAGATTCCTATTGACTGCAGGTGTATATACCCTACATGTATTATTACACTAGGCAACGTGCATTAGGTTGTGTAATGGGTTTGGCTAGTTCCTTATATACCTGACCTGTATCTGACATACAAACTGTCCAGGATGCAGATGTTACTGCTATGTATTTATATATATTATTTATATTTATATATCTACATATCTGGATGTGTTCAGGTGACATTATCAGTTATATTTTAACAGTCCCCTACATTTCTAGCAGCACACTGACATTTCTGGGGAACACATTAACAAGCTACTCATGTGCCAGATTTACCTGTGCATGCCACCCTTGAAACAACAGTTGAGGACTGTATATATGCTTAAGAGATACTGGCACTTCCTTCGTCCTCTTTCTATGGGCCTACCCAAGTGTGGGTTAACAGCGCTTAATACAACACTACTATTTCTATACTGCAAGAGTACATCAACATTTCGAAGAAAGTGACACGGACACCCTACAGGAGGTATACCTTTATTAATTACATTACACACTTTTCTAGTGGCTCTCTCATTTATTTGATTTTACAGTGCATGCAGACGTTTTATTCAAGATGTATTATACCTTCATTTATGGTTTACAACACTCTTTTTCAGGCTCTCTCACTTATTTTATATAACAATATATGCAGAGAAATAATTCAGGACTTATTATACCTTTTTTAATGGGTTACAACACTCTTTTTTCAGGCTCTCTCACTTATTTTACATAACAGTACATGCAGAGAGGTTATTCAAGCCTTATTATACCTTTATTGTTGGGCTATGACACTTTTTGTCAAGCTCTCTCACTTATTTTATATAACAGTACATGCAGAATAATTACTAACCTGCCTGGTGGTGCAGCCTTAGCAGCCTATCTGCATAGGCTTGCTGATTCGCAGCATGGACACCTGCAGCTGTGAAGTAAATGAAGTGATATTGAGACATATACCTATCCATACTATCGACTACACTAGCAATTTTTACATACTTCATTCCATGGCTACCTACACAGTAGTGGGTCATTTTGCATCCCACGGGCCTCCTGTATCCATTGGTTCAGTTGGTCCTGCTTGTGTCTCTTCAGGTCTGCATGGTGGTGTCTAACCTGCTCACCAGTCCGAGGGACACCTGTGGCACTGGTGAGCTCATGTGCGAGATGGTTCCAGGCTTCCGCTTTGTATTCCATGCCCTGGAACTGGCCCTGCAGGAGTCTTGCATCATGATGATGGACGAGGAGCCAAACCATCACTTTTGACTCCTCAGTGCCCCACTGTTGTGCTCGGAAGCAAGAGCCCACTCCAACACCAGCCATTGCTGCCTGCAGATGGGAGCTACAACCAGTTATGGCAAGTATTCCCGCCTATGGAGCTTAAATATGCCTCATTTCTCACACTTATTTGTGATTGGCCAGATTTGAAAATTCTCAGCTGAGTACACACCTGCTTAGCACTGGATAAACTTGGATTAATAAGTATATGTGTGTTGACAGTCCATGAACATCAAATGCTGTCATGGCTTAGTGGATCAGTACTGTGATTATGGTGCACACTATCCCGGGTTCGAGGCCTGCCATTGCTTTTTTATTTTACTACTGGCCTGACTGGTAGGGGGTATGGCTCTGTTTAGCCGACTTTGCTCAACTTTACCCAACGTTGCCCTATGTTTACCAACATTGCGCTAGTTAGCACGGTGCGCAGCTTCGTGCAAACATGTTTGGTTTGTGCTAGTTGGCACGATGCGCAGCTCCGCGCAAAGCTGTTGTGCTAGTTAAAGCAGTGCTAAGCTATGTGCAATTATACTTAAATGTGCTTAATACTGGTAAACTTTGCTTAGCAGTGCTTCACACTGCTTAAGATACATTACTTATGGATTTTATCAGTATGCATGACCATTTCACCTTCTTTTATATATATATATATATATATATATATATATATATATATATATATATATATATAATATTGTTCACTACTACATAGGCCATTTCAATGCATTGTACTAATATTTAAAAGGTAAATGTCAGAAATTAATTCTTTGCACAGATTTACTACAGAAAATGGAAAGGGGAGTGGTGGGACTCAAACCGAGAATGCCTCCTCTTTGTGCGAAGGCTCTATCACTATGCTATTGCTATTTTGCTTAATTTTCATGTAAGTAGTTTATTATCCTCTTCGATGTCTGAACTGCTAACTGTAGCTAAGCAATGGGCAAACCCACGCACACACGTGCAAATATGGGCAGCTATATCGGGAATCAGAAAAAAAAAAGGTTTTACATTTTATTTCATTTGTACAGGGGTTTTGAATGTGGAGGAGTGTAGTGTTGGGAGTATACACATTTGAGCGGACTCGCTCATATCTGCTGACATTTGCAGATTTAGGCACTTGCAGGGGCGTGGATATTTGGACTGCTCAGCAGTCTGATACACCCCCTGCACTCCTACACGCTCAGTGTTAGCCTTGGCGTTGAGTCAGCGCGCCCTCATGAATATGCATGGCGCGCTGATGTCATACTCTTAGGCTGCCATTTCCGAGTAAGACTTAGTTAGTCTTACATGGAGGATTACTGAATCCCCCCATAGTGTTTATGTTTAGTGAATGTGGTATATTTGTTTGCTTTATATGGTCTGTGATACAGTATATAGTAGGGATTACAAGTGTTTGATGAGCTGATTGATTACATACATAGGCTGTATATAATACAACATTCATTCTTTAATGAAATATATGGATTTATTACAGCCTTATATATGGCTATGTTATTAAATGTTATTTACATCATTTACAGTATTGGGTTGGATGAGTTATCTTGAGACTAAAGGCAGTATGCAAAAACCCGTAGTGCTCACGTAAAGAGTTAAATCCAGTGAGCAAGTTTATGTTTACATAATTTTGTAGAACATGAATAAAGTGGTTAATCAGACATCTTATTTGTGACAAAAGGAATTTTAGAAGGAATTTCCAAAATAAGGAAGGAGGTTACAACAGGGGAACAGAAATGGGGTTTGGTGAACACCAAGGCCATTATGGGGGATACAAACAAACATATAACCAGTATGGAGACCAAACTATTAATAATGGGACCCCTTTAGAGGAGCAGGGACCGAGAAGGTCTGAAAGGATAAGGAATTTAGACCAACAACCATCTTACGCAGTAGCAAAGAGGAATTATTATGTACCACCACAGAGGAAGGGGAGGGGGGGGGTGTCAGGGAGATTCAATAGACAGTAACATTTGTACTACCACGTCTCAACAACGTGTTAATGTCAACGAGAATTGTATAAACAATATAGAGAGAAATGTTGGGTCTAACGTAGTTATTTTATCTAAAGACATTTTTTTTATTTATAACTACACAAATGTTGAGGTAAAACAAGAACATTTCAATTTGTTTACAAAAGGTTTCACATTTGTCCCAGTTAAAAAACCTGGGATTGATGAAATCTTATTAGATATCAGGCTATTCACTAGGAAGTTGAATTTATTTCACATGTTCAAAGAAAGGAATACTAAATACAAAAAAAACTAATCTCAAGAAAGCCAGTACTTTTAACCCCCCAATACACCAAGACATATTGAATTTTGAAAGATGTATCATGGGTACAATAAGGGATGGATACAAGAAACATTTACCCACAGGACACAATTTGACTAAGAATGAAATTTGTACTCTACAACAATTAAGTGACAATGTTAATTTGCGGATAATGAAACCTGACAAAGGTGGAGGGGTAGTGCTGATGGATACATGGGACTATACTAAGAGAATATGTGATATACTGGACAAAGATAGTAGGTATAGCTTAGTATCTAGGAATGAAGTGAATATTTCTTACAGAAAAATAGACATGATTTTAGAAGACAATTTACTACAAGGTCTAATAGACAATGAATTATACAATTTTTTAAGAGTAACAAAACCAGTTATCCCAGCAATATTTGGTATACCTAAGGTGCACAAGGACAAAGAAAGTCCACCTTTAAGACCAATTGTGTCCTCACAAGGTTCAAAAACACAACCGCTTGCAATTTTTGTGGACGTTAAACTAAAAGAATTTTATAAGAATTTTAATAGATTCATGGGATTTCTTATCTAAAATAGGTGGCACCCAGTACAGGGATGGTATTGTTTTTTTGACAATTGATGTGAGAGATTTATTTTCGGTCATTCCACACCAAATTGGGTTGGAATGGTTTGAAAATATGATAGTGGAGATGAAAATTCTTACAGCTGATGATTTTAAGCTAGTTATGGAAAATATGGAACTTGTTTTGAAGTATAACTACATTTATTTTCAAGGAGATTTATACCACCAAACAGATGGGGTTGCCATGGGATCTGCCTGTGCCCCCATTTATGCAAACATTATAATGTTATTCTGGGAAAAACATTTTGTCTTTAGTTCTACTTTTTACAAACATATTGTAGGCTATTATAGATTCTTGGACGATATATTTATTTTGTGGGACGGACCCGAAGATGAAATTAATAAATTTATTACACACATCAATCAGAGTACAGAATTTCTCGAGTTTACTTACGATTCAGACTCAGAAGAAATACATTATTTGGATGTTAAATTGACAAAAGATAGAATAAATAAAAAATTCAAATCTAGAATTTTTTGGAAGGAATGTTACTCAAATTCTTTTTTACATTTTAAGAGTGACCATCCCTACCACTCAAAGATGAATATAATAAAAGGACAAATGATTAGAGTAGCTAGAATGACTTCTGACAAAACAGAACTGATGGAAGAAATGGAAATACTACACAATATGTTCAAGGAAAGTGGATATCCTGACCACATGATTGAATCAAACAAAAAAGTTGTAACAGATAGATTGGATACATTATACAAACCCCTACTAACAAACATAGGTACTATTGGGGTAGAAAATACGTTTAGCACCAGAAAAGATGAGGAAGAGAAACTTCCTTTTTTGGTTTTGACACACTTTAATGGTGTCAGATGGATTAAAAAATGCATCAGCGATGCATGGGGAATGTTTAGTAAAATGTCTAATAAGACAGATGTTTTCCAATTACCACTTAGATATGCTTTTAGGAAGAACAGAAATTTGAAAAATATACTTGAGAAAAAGAAAAACATTTCAAGTGGAGCAAGTAGTAAATATGGTACTTTTAGATGTGGTAGGTGTGCACAATGTGTTTTTATGGCAGATACTAAAGAATTGGAACTACCAAATATAAATTTGAAATTGATAGGTAGTAAATACTACAGTTGTTACACAAAAGGGGTGGTATATTTTTGTTACTGTAAGAAATGTCTGAAATACTACATATGGAAAACTGAACGTAATTTAAGGGCACGTATATATGAACACAATAGAGATATTATCAAAATGAACGACAACAACGCCTTATTTAGACATACCCAGATATGTAGAGATGAAGATTTTAAATTTTGGATATTGGAAGAGGTGGTGAAGCAAGAGAGAGGGGGGGATTGGGAAATCAAACTGGAATTTAGGGAGATGGTTTGGCAGTTAAGGTTGGACGCATGTGGAAATTATGGATTGAATGACTACATATCCATCAACCCAGCCCTTAAGATTCTCGCTGATGACCCAAAGAGACATCGATAGATGGTTAACTGTTGTAACTTATGTAAACAAATAAATAAATAAATAAAATATTCAGATTCAGTCCTTATGGAGCATGTACATATAATATATTTTATTTTTATTAAGGGTGTAGCTTAAAATATAGTTGTTAACACTATTTAAGGTACAAGAATAAATGTGGTTTTAACATACAATATTTTTATACTATATATATATATTTTACATACATTTTATATATTTTTTATATTTTTATATATTTATTGGTATTTATACACCAAACTAATGTATTAATAAGAAATGAGTATTTCCTGTCACAATTTCTTTGATGATTTTACTTGTATTTAATTTTTACAACATTTATATAAGTTGGAAACAAAATTATGAAATGTTAAGATCATGAATTCCTATGAACCTCTACAACTTTGTATTAACATTCAAGTGTAAATTACCAAAGGTTTGGTTCATCAGTACCTCAATGTTAATTAGTGTCAATTAATGGCCAGCCTATTAGAAGTCAAGATTAATTAAGTGTGTTTTACTTAGATGTATTTAAACTGAAGATTTGTATGTGTAACAGATTCTGATGAAGTCTCTACATGGGAGATGAAAGCGGTTAATCTGTTTTTTTTGTCAAATAAATTGGTGTCTTGAAACGTTTTACCTAGTGGTCTGTTGGACTTGGACCTTGAATTTATTGAAATTGAGTTTCCACGTTTTATTAAGAGGTTAATCAGACATCTTAAATATACTTTTGGTAGAAAACATGCGTTTCAAATGCAGATCTAGCTACATTCTGTGATAGAAGGTTAAAAAAAAAACAGTTCACAGAATTAAAACTTTACAAAAGCAGCCAGGTTTATGACCCCCCCCCCCCCAAAGATGTACTGCATGTGACATTAATGTTATCATTTACCTGACCTGTGTTATCCCCATTATTCAACGTGATTTATTTCTATGGGGGCTCTTACATGTTGCTTTTGTTATACTGCAAAAAATGCATACTTGTAGAGAAAGAGTCTATGAAAAAAGAAATTTTCATTCAAATTTCTTTAAAAAAATGAAGGTAAATGAGGCATCCCTCTTGTAGTAGGCAATCTGTAGATGAATGTTTTGCTCTCACATTGGTCTAATTTGTGCTTAGATATCAAAATTATTGACACCAGGTTATGCAAATACATACATTGTGATTTTTAACAATTGTCTGTTTACAGGCAAAATATGAAACATATGAATAGAAATACAATTATTTTGTAGATAACTACATGTTTAACATCATTTTTGTTAACAGTGCTCTGTTATCATATTTTATTTCAAAGTTATTCTGTTTTATTAATGGTGGGGAAACTAAAGAAATGGAAGATGATGAACCCTCTTCTAGGCTGTAGAATACAGGCCATCAGTATGTTCATTGTCCCCAATTTTATATGCTAGAAAGCACACTTGTACAATGCAGAGGAGAATAGTTGGAATATTTTGCATAACCAGTTAGAAAGTTGTATATGGGAAGGTAATAAGCCAAAGACTAAGCTTTGAGAAACTGACCCTACCAATAGAGCAGGGGAAGGGGTTCAGAGCTTATATAACCTCCAGGTTTACTACAGGGCGGCACAATTAAGATTATAATCTATTCTAGAAAAAACTACAAACCCAAATTATTTATTATTTTATTTATTTATTTGACGTTTGGTGACTGGGAGTGTCCGACTGAGCAGAAGCCCTTTTTCAGCGGAGGCCTGGAGAGAAAAGCACCACAAGAGTACAGATAACTAGTTACAGACAAGCAAACAATCTAAAAGAGTACATAAAGAGAAGGAAATGAAATGAAAGCAAATGTTACTTACCTCGGGTAATCATAACCAGGAAACAGATGGTTTAAGTGTATGGTCTGAAGCACTTAGACAATATTAGGACAAAGTCACATTAAGAAATGCAAGTCTCTCTCTCTTTATGTATATATACATATACATATCTATGCACTCTCACACACACACACACACACACACACACACACACACACACACACACACACACACACACACACACACACACACACATATGCACACACAAACATATACACATGCCCTTAGAAGAGAACCCCTAAAACAAAGGTATTGGAACCATGGATAATAAAAATATTGCCTATTGCGGTAGACGAACCAAAAAGAAATGAAACACCTTGAAACTGCCTCACTTGGGTGAAGGACCCAAGATATTGAGAACAGAAGAAAGATGGCGTAACTGTGTTAATTTGAAATATGGTTAAAGAAAGATTTAACTTACAAAGAGCGGATGTTATAGTATATTGGGGTCTGCTTGCAATAATGAAACATAGGGAGAGACAGAAGGGAAGAGGTAAGCTAATACTGGCCTGGTAAAACTTTTGATTGAGGTAGGAACCCTCAACTGTTAACATTAAAAGGTTAAAAAGTAGACTCTATAAAATATTTCATGACAATTACAACAACAGATGAGGGAGGACTTGTGAAGAAAATGAATAGACAAATCACTATAAAGTAATTGCAAGATATATGTCAATCTCCAAGATATGCCACAAAATCTAGCAGATTAATTTTGTTTTTTTCTGGAAATGTCTCCATAGATGTTTTTGCATCCTTCATACTGTAGTTTACATAATATGTATGTACAGGTTGGTCAAAGTTGCTGGTGGTGCAAACAAGAGGATGGGGGGACTGTGAACATGTATTTTGGACTTTTCCAAGATTGTCACAGTTCATACTGGACCTTCAGCGCTTATGAAGGGCTTTGGTAGGAGACAACTATATTTAGGATTGATTATGATAGTGGCCAAGAAGACAATAACCAGGAAATGGAATCACATAAAACTCCCACCACTAAAGAAGTAATAGAGAGCATTAATACTTTAAAAGTTATGGAAGAGAAAACATTGATACATGGTAAGAGCAAACTATGTACCAGTAGATTGACCTTATTGTCGTTATTTGCAAACACACAGAGAATAAGATGGAGACATGATCAGTGAGGCAAGAGCTGTTACAGCTGAAAGGGAAATTAGGGGGTATACAAATTAGTGTACTAGTTGACTATGTTTATAAAATTTATTTTACAGATGCCTATTACACTTATGCAGTTATTTTTTTTGAGTAAATAGGGACAATGTGATTACTGGTGCTGGGCTGAGTCCAATTGTACAAATTGAAAGTATAAAATAATATTTAAGGGTAGTTAAAAAGGGCAATTCACCAATGAGGAAATGAAGAGTGTATCATGCATGTAGACTTCAGTTTGCATTTGTATAATAAAATTGTTTCTTTTTTTAATAAAAGTATTCCTTTTTATTTGCTATGAAACATTGAAATGTTTAATGGTTAGTAAAACTGCAAGACTTCTGTTTATATTGTGAACATGTACTATAGCCATTGACACTTAAAACTATTGTATAACATAACATAAGCAGGGGGTATGGCATCCAGATCAAAATATAATATCATTCCATTGTATTTTGCTTTCATAAGACCAGTCACTGAGTACAATGCCCCCTTTAGCATGTACCTGGCCAGGCATATGCAAAAACTAAAGCATCCTGAGAGATTCCTCACAAAAAGAATACATGGTGGCATAAAGGGAGATACTGTCAGCCCAGCTATCTGGAATTTAAAAAATTATTATATGTCATTTATGAATATTAACATGGTTTATAAATAAGTGTAACAAAGGGAGACACTGCCAGTGCAGCTGTCTGGAATTTTGTAAATGGTTATGTGTCATTTGTGAATATCAACATGCTTCATGTAAGATGCTTGTGTTGCAAATGTATTAGAACTGTATGTCATGTATATATCAAACTAGGTCTGTACAGACATGTGTGGTAAAAAGATATTTTATAATGTACTGAGCTTAAAAATTGATCCACAGTGCGCCCTGCTGGAAGAGGACAGAAATGTGCATACACTATTGTAACTGTTTAAATGTATATATTTTAACAGTGGAAACTGGAACACAGGGGGATAACTTTATTCCAGCAAAACTTCAGAAAAATAGACAAAATTAAATTAAGTAATGACAGCAAGGGACAGGTTGTCTATACTAGGGAGCTCTCTATGTTGTCTTGAAAGAGAAATAATTACTAGGCTTGAGATGTGCAAGTGTTTTATTGTTTTATGACTTCCAGCAGCTGCACAGATCTGAGAAAAAGCCTTCGTCTGGGTATTTTCGCAGGTGGATGCTAAACACTGCGAGATTTCAGCAGTGGGAAGTTTACCTGGGATAGAGTCAGATGACAGGAAATTATGTCATTCTGCAAACTATCCCAGAGTGATATTTGAGATATTAATTAGGGAAGTCTTTTAGTGAGAGACAGCATTCTGTATTCTGTCTTTGACATGACAACATCAAGATCCACTCCCCACATCTGCCTTGCTGCTCTAATTAAATAAGTGCACTAGGGTATAGTGATTCTCTTAGATATACTCAGGAATATAGGAAAGCTTAATTTAGATGTTTTCTTTATTTATTTGAGACTCTCCTGCAATGTTGTTTTAAATATTTCCTGTGATTTTGAACTCTGCTGTCATTTCCCAGTTAGGGGTCGCCACAGTGGATCACCTTTCCGCTCATGATTGGCAGTGGAGTTTTACAGTGTTGAGTTGCCAGCCTGGCACCAAACCTTCAACAGAAGGCACACACATGCCCACACTCACACCTAAGGCCAATTTAGAGTGTCCAATCCACCTACAGCATGTCTTTCAGATGTGAGAGGAAACCAGAGCACCCGGAGGAAACCCACACAACCACAGGGAGGACATGCAGACTCCTTACAGAAGGCACCCCAGCCGAGGATTGAACCGGAGAACCTCTTGCTGTGAGGTGGCAACGCTAACTGCTGCACCACCGTGGCTGCCCATTTTCTTGTTCTTTTAATATTTATTATTAAATACATTTAAACCGTTCATTGTGGCTGACCTGTGTAGAGATATTTAAGTTCTGAGAGTACTTGCATATTTATTTGGTGACACTGTGTAGGCCACTTTTAATAGCCTTGCTCTTGGTTAAACTAACATTTGTATTGACAGTAACATTACACAATAAGATTGGTCACCCTTTGTTAAGGGCCTTAAAGTAGCTGATAAGGAGCTGGCTGGTTGTAGTGATATCTACCTTATAGTCTGGGAAAAAAGGGGAATAGCTAGTAAACCTGTGCCAGCCTTTCCCAGGTGTGTTTGTGTGTGTGGTGTGTGTGTGTGTGTGTGTGTGTGTGTGTGTGTGTGTGTGTGTGTGTGTGTGTGTGTGTGTGTGTGTGTGTGTGTGTGTGTGTGTGTGTGTGTGTGTATGTGTGTGTGTGTGTATGTGTGTGTATGTGTGTGTGTAAATCAAACCTCAAAGAGTGTGTGTGTGTGTGTGTGTGTGTGTGTGTGTGTGTGTTAGCTACTTGGGCAGGGACACAAAGTACGGTTGGACAGAGAGGGTGCTGGAGGTCTTGGCTTGGCCACTCAGCTGAGATCTCAACTTTATAGCTGTGCCAGTGGGGAGTCTTACTGGGGGACTGGAGAAAGATGGAGATACCAGCCCTGGACTGACTGTGGTCTCTGTGTGCTCTTAAGGGAAATTGCACTTGATGCAGAGAACTGCATCTGGAAATACTGTGTGTGTGTACCTTGTCATCTTCCCAATGTACATCCCCCCTCTGGTGCCAGTGGTGAGGAGTGAGGCTTCCTGATTACTGTTGCCAGTGGTGGGATGTCACACATGGTATGGAAAACAAATGCTGTGCAGACTACCTTAAAGCCTTGTCCTTATATTTGGCCTCCTATAGGCTGCTGAAAGGTGACCTATGACTGGCCTGCAAAACATCCTCCAATCCAGACCTAATGGACTTTTTACATCAGGAAACCCAATCCAGGGACCTAAACCTTGCCTGCAACAAAAATAAGACATGCTGTCAGGACAGGTATGTATCTCAGAGGCTCCCACTTCTTTGCAACAGGCTTCCCATAGAGCCATAAATATACCCCTGGTCTGGCACCTATGCTTCTATTAGAGAGAAGAAGTTTGTAAATACTTGGCCATCCATGCTCAAGTATATATACTCCCATAAAACCCTTGGGAACCAAAATCTATCAAATTTTACCGAAAAGCATGACTAGGCTTAAAAAGGTCCCTTGGATCGATAGCCTAGTGTTTTACTTTGATACTATGAACTGTTTTAAGAGTGCATGTATCCCATAATGCCTTGTCTTTGTAGTGTATGGCCAGCATGTTTGAAATGACTGAAGTGTTAACATTATTTCTACTGAGCTGACATTTTGTAGAGAACAAAATTTACCTGTTTGACTAACATGCCACCTCTGTGGCTCTGCTCGACGTGGCACAGGAAAATAATTTTCTTGGGTGGCAAAAGCCAGGGTACCTTTTTGGCTGGGCTTGTATAGGCCCCAGGGCCGATAGCCTAGTACCTACCTATGAACCTATGAACCTATGCTAGTGTATCACAACTTTTCTGACACTGACATTTATTATTATTGGGTATCTAGATGTGCACACTGTGACAAAATGCTAATGCTTTTTTTTCTTTAATAAACTTGTTGAAGGTTAGATAAAAAGAAAATACCACTAATTTATAGAGATTTGCTTGCTAAGCAAAATCTGCACTGACATTACCCTATTATTTTGTTTTGCTTTGTTTCAGTTGTTTTAAAGGTGTTTCCATTCATTTGTTACAAATTAAACAGAAAACTACCTTTTTTGCTAGTCTAAAATACCTAAAGGCATCACTGATTAGAAAAACTAAATACATGTTCTCCTGGATTTAATAAACTCCATGTAGACTTTGAGGGAAGCCTATATGTAGTTTACCCTGCTAGCAAGATGGTGCATGACATGCGGCAGCATGCGATGCATATTAGTGAACTGCAGCTTGCCTAAGCTAGGTTTCATGGTTCTCAACACAGTTGCTGGCCATAAAACCTTGTAAGCGAACACAGACATCAATTCCATGTAAAGCAGACCACCTACTGTCCATGGAGTTGTGCTGAATGCCACAATGATCACCAGGGCTTCACAAATAGCTGTCATACTGGTAGTGCAACAACTCTGCACAAAGGCCAATGTAATGAGTGGACAAATAACCAGATATAGGGACATTTGTAACATATATGTCACATAGGAATATGTCAGAATGTAACACTTACAACCTATTACGGTGAGAAATGTGGACATAGCCATAAAAATGTGGGGACAAATGCCCCAAAATAGGAATAGATTTACAGTATTGCACTTCCAAACATAAGAAGTTGATAGAATAAAATAGGTTGTACAGTAGCATGAACCCTCTGAAGAGCATGAAGTTTGAAACTAAAATATCAGTCATCAGTTTCTGACTTCACTCTGAAATGACATGCCAATGATTTGCCAGGAAAAAAAGTTATGAGGAAGAGATCACAAATATGACACAAACACTGGACATTCTGCACAGATCAGGACAGTTGAGAGGAATGCATTCAAAGGTTTGTAATATTAAGTCACATTAGTCCAGAGATCATCCCACTGATAAGCCAGAAAGCCAGATCTGTGATAATAATAACTTCTGGACATCTTGGGAATATCTGGATAGTTGAGAGATATGAATGTGAAGTATATAGTCCAAACACAGACAGTGTACCTACAGTGCAGAGTATCGTGATATCCCATTTCTGGCATTCTGTACTGAAGCTGTATTAATGATCTGTAACAGGACAAGGACTGTCATGTAAAATGATCACTCAGGGGAAGTGCATGTATTGAAAAGGGACACACAGATGATTTGCAGGAATGAACACAGGGAAAGTGGAGAGGTGAACCCCCTCATGTACAGCAGAGGAGGAATGTCAGTGGAAGATTGTTGTAGCAGCAACACCAAGCACATATCTATATGGTACAGTATGGACTGTACAGTAAAAATGTGTTGTATGAGACTGTCACACAAGGTGACAAAACATTAGGGAGGATGTCTGTGTGAGATAAGCATCCTTACATGAATAAAGCAGGGGGGCATCCACCAGGGATCTGAAATACAATTGGGGTAGGGTGCATATTGTGAAACTGTGCAAACGGATATGCCTGAATATGAGTGTACTCTCAACAGAAGTCTCCAGCAAGGTGGTCACAGGTAAAGGATCATTGAAAACATTACAAGAACCAACCACAACCACGGACAATATCAGAATAACACCATCACTAATCCCATGCCTCTGACATAACATATGTGATATGGCATGATAAGAGATGAGCCTGCACACATACACTTGAACAACTATTACGATACATCCACACTCTATGAGGGTAACCATGCACACTGACCTAGCACTTTAATATCTGCAGGAGGTGATATGAGGGACACTACTATATCTGTATGCGACAGTATGGGCAATACAAGCTAGTTGCCTTGTGTGCATGGTGTATGTATATATATATATATATATATATATATATATATATATATATATATATATATATATATGAAGGTTCACTTTATCATCCCAAAATCCTGAAATACCGAATTTCAGAATCTCGAGATCATAAAGCCGAAACCTTAAAATCCCGAAACCCCAGAAACGCGAATTTCAAAATCGCGAATCCTACACTAACCATATACCACACACATACACATACACACACCTTCCCACCACACACAAACACACAAACCTACACTACATACAAGCCCCCACATGCCCCCTACTTAAATATACTAACTTCAAGGTCGCACTACACAGACACATGAAAACACCGCCATACGAGCTACATTCCCCTCGCACAAACACATCACAGTAACAAAACAGAGTGACACACACTAAAGCCCCTAGCCAAAACCCTTACACATAAATACTTACCTGAACTTCCAGCTATCCATTCACAAACTGCAACACCAGAAGTGTTACTTCAACATCTCCAGACTTCGGGATTTTGAAATTCGTGCTTCTGGGGTTTTGGAATTATGAGCTTTCAGCTTTATAATCTCGGGATTTGAAATTTGATATTTCAGAATTTCGAGATTATAAAGTGTTCCTATATATATATATATATATATATATATATGGCACAATCCACACTGTCACAAATGATATATATGCCACTAATGTTATCAAACACAAATTTATGTAGTGTGTGCATAAGCAAAACAGTAGCATACATGCATCTGGTGTAACAACTTGATTGGTGTTCTGCCCCATCAGGCAGTCATGTAAATTCTACAGAAAGAATACCTAGGTATGGCCAATAAGCTGTGTGACAGTGCAGTGTGACAAAGCTGGAAGATGTGTAGGGAGATATACGAAGAAGGGTGCATTGTACACAGTTGGTGTGATGAAAGCTGGGAACCATGAAGTTATTATAGCCTCTGATATGCATGCCCTTCACATACACAGTACTTGTGTTACATTCAAGGGAGTAGTCAGCACTGTGGACCGATGCTGGTGGATGTGCCACTTACCCTCTACCCAGGTCACAGGTTATATACCTATTGGTCTGATTATAGGGTGCAAATACCACATGATACTTGGGTGGAGTGTCAGTTTATGATTCAACAAATCCCTTAATGTTTCTCATCAATGCAGGTGCTGTCATGGCTGTGACAGCAGTTTGTGGTATGTGTTGTTACTGTCTGTACCGTACTAATATCACAGATGGAGTCAATGATTGCCCAAAATCTGTAGTCCTTCAGGCATCTCTTTGGACACAACATGTGTATGTCATCTGTGATATCTATCACTTACCTAATGGGCAGGAAAGGCCCTAGCAGACACCCCTGATGTACCAACCTGATCACTGGACCTGAGTTAAATGTCACATCACACATTTCAACATAGTGAGATGTCAAGTATGTCATACAGTGCTCTACCCATTTGGTGATATAGCTGTTTATGGCCACATATGATAGTATTGATTGAATACCTCAGTGTGGATTTGTGTCAAATGCTATAACTTGATTAAGTTCCACCAGATGATACTGTTGTCATCATGCATGCCCTTGATGACTTTTTGAGGATGTCTGTCAGATGTAACAGACCTGATGTAGCATTAACAACTCACACAGGTCTGTTGCACACACTTAGAATATTACTAATGTACATGTAGAAGAGGTCCATGATGACATGTTGGCCTACCTCACAGTCGAAGAGAGTCAGGATGTCTCCATACATCTATGCATCAGGTGCTGTCCCCCCAACTGAGATGGATGCATGTTGATATACACCCTTGTATGGGAACAAAGCCCATGTGGAAGGGGTGTTGAACTATATATTCAACCATATCAGGAAGGTGTGTTTGCTGAGTCTCACTATAAGTGATCTTTGATGTTGTCACAGCCCAATTATTCCATGTGATAGGCTTGGATGAAAGTAAGACAATGCACACTGCCTATTGTGATCTGACCTATGGTTTTGACACAATCTCCCATGCAGGTATTGAGAAAACCTCAAAGCTGGTGATTAACCCTTACATCAGTTGACGGGTAATCACTTGGCTCACTGACAGAAAACATCATGTGAAAGCTGGTTAATCAGCCTGTACCAGTGGAGCTGTCACCACTGCCAAATCCCAGGGATCGGTACTTGGCCCTTTAGTGTTTGAATTGTATTTCTTGACAGGTCAGACTAAAGTATATGGCCTTTGGCTTACCAAGTTTGCTGATGCTTGCATATAGTGTGTAATTATTGAGTCCACCGATGGTGATAACATAGTATAGGAGGAGTTAACACACACACACGCACAAATGAATGGTGACAAAGGCACACAATGTAGAAATAAATGCAGAAATGTGTGTTTGTAATGTCTGTCTGAAAAGTGGAGTTCCGTGTTTATCACAGCATTGACAACAGTTCTGCTGTGCAGAAACCAAGTTATGCAAGCACTGAGAACACACTTAGCAATATAAACTTTGACCAACAACTGTCCACACTGCTATTGAAAGCCTACATTGTGCACATCATAAGCCATGCCATCATATTGTGATCTTAAAATTGTATGACAGCACTGTAGTCAAACCTCATTACAATACCAATAGGGTATAATGCTCTCTTTTACATACACCTCACCAGGCACATGTAGCAGCTGGAGAGACCACAGAGCTTTCTCAGCAAGACAACACAGGGTCCACAAACCATGCCATAATGGTATGGATAGATTAAAAGTCAGGTCACAGTAATCCTATTGTATAGGATGAGGTGACTTCTGTCTGGCCTCCAAGCCAGTCTCTGTCCCTGCCCTGGTGGGAGTACTGCATATCCATCAATGTGATATAGATGATGATATCAGCAGCATCTGTTGAGGAGAAAATAACAGTGTCCTACAAGATGGTATAAAATCTTCCCTATAATGCCTATAATGTCAAGCAACAGCACACACACACACACACACACACACACACACACACACACACACACACACACACACACACACACACACTCTTGATTGCAGTAAGAATATAACTTCTACCTAAGTACACAGACTAGAGAACACAGTATTTAGTGCAAGCACCATGGCACAAGTCCGATTTATACAGGAGTGTAGGTGAACTTATAGTAGATGACATCATTAGGCCATGTGGGAGAGATGAGTTTGGGAGGCCTATCTAAAATGGATGTGTAGGCATGTGCTAGTATCAAAATGCTGTCAGTGTAAGGCATTGGAGCAGTAACTGTGGGATACACACTTCTGCTCTGCTGTCTAGACACACACACACACACACACACACACACACACACACACACACACACACACACACACACACACACACACACACACACACACTAAATTGACTGCAGTGAGAACAGAACCCCTACCTATCTAAGTGCACAGATTACAGAGCACAGTACTTAACGCAAGTTCCATACCACAAGTCTGATTTATCAAGGCACGCAGGTGAACCTATAGTAGATGACATCAGCAGATTATGTGGTGGGCAACGGGTTGGGAGGCCTGCATAGGCACATAGCTTCATATGAGGCTACTAGCCTAATTGCACTAGGGTGTGTAGTGGTCTAGCTGTATAAAAACACAAGTAACCTTACTGAGTATAGTTGGATGGTTGGTTGTGGTACAGCAGGTTTGTTGGTGGCACCAACTGGCTCTGTCTATGAGGGACATAGGTGCAACCCAGAGGTGACTTTACAATCACCCAACTGGTAGTCAAGGTTGTGCTTGAACAGGGTCATTGAGGAGCACTGCTTCTCATCCTTCACACACAGTGTGAGCCTATTACAGAGTAGTGTGAATCATTGTGGGATATATCTGTCTCCCCTGCATGTTCTGTTTATGTCACAGGCTAGGTTGTAAACCCTGGGGCAAATGATTCTTGTCCCATTTGAAATGCAGATTTCTGTCATTTCCAGACAGGCAGGGTCTGAGACTGCTCTGCAGGGCACCCATAGATCACCTCTCAGCAGCCTGCTTGATATCAAGTACAATGACAGGTATGCCATTCTTTCCATGTATGTCATGTTTGGTGGCCTGGAATCTCCCAGGCACAACCCTGTGTTTTCTCCAATTGCTGCAGGTGTTTGGTGAGGTACAGACAGATGTGAGCATTGTGCACAATTATTGGTGTGATAAGGGTAGAGTACAGCAGAGGTTTGATTTCCAAGTTCTTGGATGTGATGTCCGTAAGTTTGATGTGTTCAATGCAGATTGTGTGCGTGTCACCAGTATGGGCACATAGTGATGAAAGTATAGATTGCTATTAACATGTGTTCCCAAGTCTCACAATGTTGTGTTTGAGCTTAGGGGCAGTGCTATCTATGTCATAATTAGCAGGGGTACTTCACTGATAAAGGGGACAATGAGTCATTGTATGCTTTAAAGTTCAGTCCTTGAGTTTATCACCAAAAAAGGGACAATGAGTCATTGTATGCTTTCAAGTTCAGTCTGTAAGTTTGGCACCAATGAGCAGTCTGTGTCAGCTTCTATTGTAATACGTCATCATAATTGGTGGTCTCTATATGAGTGCATCCAGTTAACAGTCATCTCCAAACAGCTGAGGGCCCAGCACAGATCCCTGTAGTATTCCACTGGGCTAGTGGTGGAGTTGCAGTCCCCACATTTGAGAGTGTTTGTTCTGTTGTTGAGTCAGTTGGCTATCCATCTAGTATTATATGACCTAATTCCCAGATGGGAGATCTTCACTTGAGACATGAATTGGGGATAGTGTCAAAGGCCTTGGATAACTTAACATAGGTGGTATGTCCTGTTATCCCTCATGCAGGTCTTTGGGTCAGTATACAAGAATCCCACAAGGGTCAATAAGCAAGATCTATCCTTGACAAGACAAAAATGGGTATGGCCAAGTGTGTTGCAGGTCACCTATGTCCCTGTGGATATGGTCCATACTGATTCCTGCAGTAGCCTTGCAGATAAGGCTTTTTAGGCGTATGGGTCAAGTAGATGCAGTTCTTCATGTTACCAGATCGATAAGCATTGCATAGCACACATTTTATATTACATTTTGTAGTGCAGTTGATGCATGCATGGAAAAAGTACTGAGACCTCAGGGATGTAGTGTTTGGGGGTGTACCAACATATGGATGTGTTTGAAATATATGACATATAGTTAGATAGGGCCCTCAGTTTGCAATGTTTCCACATGTAACTTCATGTCATACTAAGGTATTGGACAGTAAATGGAAGTTGTTGTTGTTTGCCTTTCAGCTTTTCCCAGTTAGGGGTCACCACAGCGGAACTCCGGTCCGCAAATGATTGGCAGTTGTTTTTTTTATGGTGCCGAGTTGCCAGCCCAATGCCCAACCTTCAACGAAGGCACGCCCACTCGACCGCGGGGAGGACATGCAGACTCCACACAGAAGGCACTCCCAACCCAAGCCGAGAATCGAACGGGAGAACCTCTTGCTGTGAGGCAACAATGCTACCGCTGCACCACCGTGTCAAGCATGGACAGTAATTGGAAGTAATAGAGCATAATATATACATTTTTATAATGTGGTGAGCAGCAGGTTTGCTCGGCGGTTAGCAAAGTGCATAAGCATGTGAGATACACATTTGCGCATAGGTAAGCAGTGCACAAATGCAAGCTAAGTCTGACAGTATTGAGTGTCTGGAGTATACCTGCTACTTAAATGACTCTGTGGCAGCATGTGTTAATGTAGTTAATGCAGTGATACATTCCTTTTTGGGGACAGATGGTACTGGGTTTGATTACAACTGAACCTAATATTTTTAACTACTGCAGTGATACATTCCTTTTTGGGGACAGATGGTACTGGGTTTGAATAGAACTGAACCTAATACTTTTAACTACTTTTGCATTACAGTTGCTGTGCATTGGTGTGAGATGCACACCATCACACAATAGTGTATTAAAGAAAAGAAATGAGGATGATAGGACATTGGTGAAATGGGGAGCAAGCAGGGGGAAGAAACATTTGAAAGCAATACAGAAATGTGTAGGAGGGAGGTAGGAAAGAATCATAGCTATCCATTTTCTTTATCAATAAAACCTGATAATATATGCAGAATATTAGCTGCATTTAGTCTGCCACATCCAGAGGGGTGACCACAACACAATCATGTTATATAGCCAACTGGACAGAATCAAGTATGTCAAGAAGACACATGTGGAAATGGAGAGCTATGTATGGGACAATATTTTTTGTGGCACAGGTGCCCATTTTATTTATTTATTTTTTGAAGAGAGAGAGGAATGTTGGGAAAGGATGTAGGTATGTCTGGGTGTGGTAAGCTGGGTAGGTGAGGAAGCAATTGCAGACAAACAAAACACACAAGACAAGACATAGGGACAGTGACAGACACAAGAGATTGGTGGACACCAGAGATGGGGTGAGGACATCCAGGACCCATGGTCATCAAGCTGGGTGACAGAGAGAATTGAGTCCTCATCCACAGGACTGTCATCACTGTTACCTGCTCTGCCACTGGCTGGACTGCTTGATGTTTCCTTCTCCTCCTGGTCCTACATATAATGAAGGAGAGCAGGCCCTCCAGCAAGTGTAGGTGTGCACCAACAGTGCAGCACACAACATTACGCACCATCCCTGGCAACCAGGTGCAGATGATAAACTCACCATCTATGTCACTACTTCCGGAGGGTACCACTGGACTATCCTCTGGGGTAGAACTACCCGAGGGGGCAGGTAGTGCAGGGCTAGCAGAGGTGGTGCTGCCACATTGGCTCCCAAACATGCTAAGCATTGGTTCTGGAGCTTGTGCATGGGGGGCAGGTGGATCCTGTGGGGCAGGCCTACTCTGCTGTGCTGTGGAGCATTTAGTGATGTGCTGCACATGGATGATATGTGCACATTTTGAAGACACATAATAACATAAAAAATAAAATAAAATATAATAACAATAAAATAAAAAAGAGAGTTAAAGTTGGGGTGAGAGGGAAAAAAAGATACAATTAGTACCTTCAGATGTGACATATAATGCATTAATGCAATTATTTGACTCTATTATCTTACCTTGTACTCTTATGACTACCATCTCCTAACAGATAAAGTTTTCTTTTAAGACTATCAACGTCTAGCAGATGAACACTATATTACAGATTGCAGCAAGTACTCCTTGACATGGGCATATATTGCACATATGCATGTTCCAGTTTATAAAGATTACAGTTTGCAGCAGGGCATTTGTATCACTTGTATAGAACTTTTACTTTACACCTTCAAGTTACACATAATTGAAGAATTAACAGTATTGGATAGTTGGGAAATGTGGTATTTGAGCCCACAACCTCTGACTAAAGTCTAATATTGTACTCCTGGTTTGTCCTACAGTCTAATTCATGCATACTTGCTTTTACAGTTGAGATATGCATTCTCAGTTTGAAAAAAATGCATAAAATACCAAGAACTCTATCTTTAACTTTTAATGCTGCAATAACACTACTCTGCTGCTGCATACATACCACATGCCTTCCTCATCCTTGCCAGTCTAGTGGCATGGGTCCTTACATTGGCCTCCCTTTCCATGGCAGTTGTGGGAAAAAAAGAACAGAAAAGAATGCCATTTTGAATACTAGTCTTGCCTATATTCAGCTTTTAAGCCTTAGAAGCACTCTTTGTAGTTGATACTTACACATCTGTGGGATGTCCACAGTCCTACATTTCTTGATCCAAGCATAGAGGGTATCCCTCTTCCTCCACCAAAGGTGACTATATTGGTGCCTACATTGGTCACCAGTGTGCTGGATACAGATGGCACTGGATACAGCCCAGGCCAGAATATCTCAAGCTTTTGATTTATACTGGGAGCCAGAATAGCCCCCCTGCAGCAACCTGGCACTGTGGGGTTTAACTAGCAGTTCAATAAAGATCTTGGTCTTTTGGACACCCTATCTCTGTGCCCTGAATCTGACACTCTCTCCATGAACACTTGCCATGTCTACCAAGGATCAAGAGCAATGGAGACTGATGGTTTCCCACCAATTCCAGTCATTGTGTTTACTGGGAGTGCACACACTGTTTGAAAATGTTGAGCTTCATACATCATCATGCATACACGGTGCTTGGCAGTTCACAATGGTAAGTGGAACACAACAGTGGCAAGCAAAACAATGTCCAGGTTATCAGATGTACAGTCATTTATGTATGTGTGTTAGACAAATATGAAAGCCATGGCAGCCCAGAGAGCAGAAATATACTTACAGGAATATAGTATGCAGTATACCTACAATCATACTTTTGATAATAAATGTGATAATACATTGATAAATGAATGCATAACTGACACAGTACTATCGTCGCAGCCCACATACATATAATTAAAATCAGCTGCACTTTGTCAAGTGTTATAAGTGAGAGTGACTATAATGTGAAGTGGAACAACAGTTGAAGTATATGGAATAGGCTGTATTCAAACCCAGGACCATGTCTGTGACAGTTCTCCACTTACACCTGTTGCCAGAAGGAGGTTGTGAAAACACTTGTTTATGTTGCTGTTTATTGCTATAAACTGTAATATCACAACAGTAAAACAAATGTTTCACACCCTGTGCTAGAACCCAGGACCATGTGCACTCCAGCCCTACACTTCCTCTTGCTGCCACAAGATTTGTTACATCACATCTCCTATTTTACTCTTCATTCTTAAGGTCTTGCTGTTAACCACAGTGCAATGCCACTTAGTGGGTTTGTGTGATGCTCAGTAGTATTAATTGAATGCATCTGGTTTCTATTTTGGTCATCTGGGTCCTGTCTGCTTCCTGGGTTTGCCAGTTTGTGCACTATGTTTCACACCAACCAGATAATCACAGCAGTGCATTGCACAAGCACTGTCACCCCCAACAAAGAAAAGGGAGAAGTAGTTGAAATGAGGAAAAATAACCTATTACATACACAATAGAAAATGTTAGTACACAAGAGATATTACTACATAGTTCTGTATCTGAACTCTCAAACCAATACCCCTTCAGAACACAGGATGGGTGTTTTATTCCTCTTTGCCACATAAACAGCTTTGTAGCAAAGAACTTAACTCAATAAGCACGCAACCAAATGCAACAGCATCTACAGTGATATCCAACCATGCAAGTGTTATTTGTACATGTATTAGTTTTGGATGTAGTACACCTAGTGATCACACAACCTGTCATGATTATTGTATGCAAACATGCAGCTCTCTTTTACATTTCTGTGTTTGTTGGCCATTCTTCATTTATCTGAGCAGTAATCTGAGATATGCAGTGTGTAAGGCCATTCTATATCATTGGCCTTAAGATTTGTGAGGATATTATGTGGAAATAATACCATATGCAGTTGCCAACAAATGAAGAGCAGGTTGAATGTTAAGGAACACAACCTGTGACTTGTGTGCTGCTTACTTACATTTCCAATTTTACATCTAACACTTTGTAGATCTAACCTAACACACCCAGTGGAAGTAAGGCAGCCTGCAGTGCTGCTGTGTTTTCCTCCTCCGAACCACTAATCAGTCATGATTGCAATCCATTAAAAACAAACACTGAGGGAGTGCCTGTACTATGTTTACATCTCCTACATGGATCCAACTTTTTGGGATTCAGCAATTCTGTTGAGTTCACACCTCATTTGTGTCTTCACCATGCTAAAAGCCATGAATCTACACCACAGAAAGGCAACCGTGTGACTAGGCAAATTGATGGTGGGACACTTTTACGCTGGAAAGACTGCACATAACACTATTTCTTCATTATATATCTGTTTAGAAAAGTACTGAACTTCAGAAAGTATACTTGCGTTTTGTTAGCTACATACTGCACATGTTGGAATGTATTTAAGAAGTATATGAAGCATAGGCTTTTACACCTTTATCTGTATTCATTAGAAGTGTACTGATGAAATAGCCCTTTTTGCCAAGCAATTTCAGAGGTATACATGACTGCCAATGCATGAAAATGGAATGATGTGTGATAATTATATAAAATGTTTTAGACCTGTTTCTTTAATAGAACTGTTGGCATTGCAAAGAGGATTTATTAGCAAATTGTGATATTTTCCTGTTCTTTGGGGGGGCATAGATGCATCATTGTTATGGCACAAACAAGGACAGACTGCTCTTTTGTTGGGGGAGGAAATGTAAGCTACTGTTATGGCACAAACAAGGATATGTTGCTGTATTAGTGTGATACAAGGATATGCCACATATTCCTATTATTACACAATACACTCCAGATTCAAGACTTACCTTGTAAATGCACCAGTTAGCATGGTTCTATCTGTGTAGACTCCTTTCCATAGCTGTATTCCAACTGTTTTGGAATACACAGGACAAACCAGCACAGAGTCTACACAGACGCTTTATAGCTTATTGAATAGCTCCACCATGTATGATTTGTTAATTAGCATGCAATTCAGCTGCTTATGCTGTAATTTGCATGCCACTGTGTTTACCTGGGTTGCACGGGGGTGCTCACCTCTAGACGGAGTTTACTGACTCTAAAACTTTCTGTGGCCATATGCACATTGCACCATGGTGTGCACATGCTGAAAAATGACCATGTAAGCTTTATTGAATCCAGTAGTAGAAAGGACCAGCACTAATGTATACCTTCACTGAGTGACCAAAAGTTCTAATAGAAGCAAAAATCCAGTGAAAGGAAACACCTGACATGCAGAAATAAAAATAAATCCAAATCACAAGGTCACAAAGCTTTCAGGCTTGCTTCCTTGTTCAATGTGTAAATAAAGAGATTTTTCAGCCCCATTTAATACTATCAGTATAAAATCAAATGACACAGCTCATTAAACTAGAAATTTATTCTTAAAGGTATAGCCATAAAAATCTAGAGTATCAGTGTATAGCATAAAGAATACATAATATGACATAAAAATACAAAATACATATGCAGATAAAAAATCTAAAAATTCACTCTAGCTATTTTCTTTTAACCATTTGTTTCTTTTTCAGTAGTGGTTTAAGACTTATATTAATCTTTGGTACTGAGGACAGTAGACTACAGAACTATTATGAGAGAAGTAAAGTTTGGAAGAGCAATTCATCTGTACAGGTCCATCACAATTTGTAGAGAACATTTTGTTTTGTAAGTGTTTTGTGGATGACATTTTTTTAATTTGGAAAGGGGACATAGGAGAACTTAATGTTTTTGTTAACTATCTTAACAACATTGCTAACTTTCTTGAGTTTACTTTCTCATTCTGAAAATGCAATGAATTACTTAGATGTTAGAATATAGAGAGAGGAGAATGTCATTACTTCATCTGTTTATAAAAAAGCAAACAAGTACACTTACAGGATTTGTATCCATACTGACCATGTTTTTAAGGGTGTATTAAAGAGTCAGCTATTGCAGGTCGGTAGATTAAATACTAGTAAAGAGAGATGTGAAAACAAATGGGTGAGATTATCTCTGACTTTAAGGAGAGGGCTATCATGCTGACCATTTGGAAGATCTGAAAATAGAAATATTGAATAAGAGAGACAATATAGCTAAACCCTACTTCTCTGATAATAGTTCTGCTCAAAACAGTAATATTACTAGGAAGAAATATGAGCATTTACACTATCCAACAATAGGAGGACAAAATATGTTAAAATATTATTTCTAGAAACTGGAGTCTACTGTTCTCAGTACCAGAGGTTAGGAATATTATTGCTGATAAACCTAATTTTTCCTATAGAACCTGTAATTGTTTGAAAAAACAACTATGTTATAGAGACTTACAGTTAAAAGAGAATAGACCAATTAATAGAGTATGGATGTTTCCATGCCTTAACTGCTCATGCTGTTCTGATATACTGTTTGATAATGAATTTATACACCCCATAACCAGGAAAAAATGTGTCTAAAGCATTGGCTATGTGCAATACTAGCAACATTATCTACCTTGCTACCTGTGTAGAATGTACAGCATTTTATGTAGGTAAGTCCACACATAGGTTGAAGGATAGAATTGCTGAGCATAAATCAGACATCAGGAGGAAGGGGAACACAAATGCACTAGCAAAACATCTTGAGGATGCTGGCTCTAAGCATAGATTTAAATTCTGTGTTATGAATATTATGTATCCAAAGATTAGAGACGGTGATATCAATAATGTTTTAGAGATGAGTGAGTATGAATGGATAACACTACTTCAGGCAAATGTTAAACCTGGAGTTAATGCTAATATAAGACTTAAACCACTACTGAAAAAGAAACAAATGATTATAAGAAAATAGCTAGAATTAAGTTTTAGATTTTTTTTATCTGCATATGTATTTTGTATTTTTATGTCATATTCTTTATGCTATACTTTGATACTCTAGATTTTTAAGGCCATATCTTTAAGAAGAAATTTCTAGTTTAATGAGCTGTGTCATGTCATTTTATACCGATAGTATTAAATGAGGCTGAAACATCTCTTTCTTTACACACTGAGAAAGGATGCAAGTCTGAAAGCTTTGTGACCTTGTGATTTGGATTTATTAAAGTTTGTATGGATTTTATTTCTACGTGTCGGGTGTTTCCTTTCACTGGACTTTTTCTTGTATTTGGGCTTTAATGAATCCCCTGGTTTCCTAGATAATTATGTGCTGATTAGCTGAAATATGTGGTGTTTATAGGGCAGTTACACAAACATACACACACACACACATATATATATATGTATATATATATATATATATATATATATATATACTCATATGCGTGTGTGTGTGTGTGTGTATATATATATATATATATATATATATATATATATATATATATATATATATATATATACGCACTCATGTGTGTGTGTGTGTCTGTGTGTGTGTGTGTGTGTGTGTGTGTGTGTGTGTATATATATATATATATATATATATATATATATATATGGGTACATTTCAATCGACCGACAAGTCGGAAGACTGACATTCACTCCACCGACACATTAAAACATTGACAGCGCAAACACGGACATTTCACAGGTAAGACTTTTAAATTCGCTAATCAAGCCTACCATGGTTTAGGAAGTGTGGCAGTGTTATGCATGTGTGGTAGGCATGATTAGCGAATTTAAAAGTCTTACCTGTGAAATGTCCGTATTTGCGCTGTCGATGTTTTAATGTGTCGGTGGAGTGAATGTCGGTCTTACGACTTGTCGGTCGATTGAAATGTACCCATATATATATATATATATATATATATATATATATATATATATATATATATATATATATATATATATCCGCGGTGGTGGTGCTGCAGTAGCGTTGTCGCCTCACAGTAAGACGCTGTCCGGTTCGATTCTCAGCTAGAGGGTCTTCTGCGTGGAGACATGCGTGAATGGGCATACCTTCGTTGAAGGTTGTGCTTCAGGGCTGGCAACTCAGCATGTGAAAATCGACTGCCAATCATTAGCGGACCGGAGTTCTGCTGTGGCGACCCCTAACCGGGAAAAGCCGAAAGACAAAGACATATATATATTTATATATATATATATATATATATATATATATATATATATATAGCTTTGAAATTGTTTGGTTTTGACTGTAGTAAGTACTGCTGCTGTGGATTAAGGATTAAATATTTAAATTAGTTTTTTGTCCCTAGGAAGTGGTGAGGTAGACAGGATGGTGACAAAAACAAGAGTGACATGAAATATTTATGCCCAGCATCAGTGCAACTAACTGGGTTCTACTTTCTACTTTCATGCCATTTTTTCTCCTTTGCAACCTCTGCTTTTCAGGGTGGCTCAGTTTTTGTGTGTCTATGTGGATGTGCTAGAGCATGTGTGATGGAGGAAGAAGGGTTCCATGTGTGTATCTGACAGTGAGGTGGCTGCTTCTTGGGGATTCAACTACTTCTGCTAAATGCACATGCTTATTGTGTATTGCCTACTTACTTGTGCATTGCCACTTCTGGTGTCATCAATCTGCTGCGGATGCCATTGTTTGCAGGCAGTGCCATGAGTGCAATAGAAATGGCATCACTGTCAACAGCCTATGGCTGTCAAATTGGCCTGTTGTGCTGCACCACAGTGTATTATTGATATTGCATTTATTGCCATACCTAAGAAAAAATGACAAGTGCCTTACCACAGTATGCTGCATTACTTATATCTTAGTAAATTACTGTACATTTAATAGTAGAGATTAAAGGAAGGAAATCCATATGTATCATGTGATGTTGCTATTTGCTTTGGTTGCATTGGCAATCCTGAAGTGCCTTGGGAGAGATACTGAAACAGGTATGTATCAATGCATTCTTCTGAAAAGTAGGTTTACTGTCCTTGTGTCCAAACTGCCGTATGATAATATTGACTTACTCCAACAGGTGTGGGTACACGTGGGTGAGCTGCCAGTATCCACACCATCTAGGATAGCACCTATGCCATCATCTTTACTATCATAATCATCACTGCAAAGGGATATCTAGTACTTCTCATCAAGTGTCAGGCTTTGCACAATAGAAGGACCCCACCAATAGTTTTACAAGCAATTGTATTAATCTCTGCTTTACTCTTGGCATGGGACACCATGTAATTAGCACAGTCTTCCTGTACTGTGCAAATATATGATTTCTCCCTCCAATGGCATATATGGTTGCCAGCACTTAGTTCTATAGTTTTGCATGCTCTGCCTCTCTATAAACCCCTTTTCTAAATAGGTTTTTACAATAGATCTTAAGTCCATCCATGAAGATGTGTTCTGGTTCTCCTCAGGAGTGAAGATATCCTGCATTTGTCTTGTTTCCTACTGTTAGAACATGTTGAATGTAGGAGTAACACAGTGGGTATTATTAGCTTTGAGAATGCCTTATCCTAACTTAAACACAATGTGTACCCACCCTGGTTGACCAGGTCTAACACTAGTGTGTGCCTTTGTTCAATTTTAAGTAATAGTGGAGTATTTCTGTGAGTGTGTGTGTGTGTGTGTGTGTGTGTGAGTGTGTGTGTGTGTATGTTTCCTCTGTGAATACTGAGCACTCAGCTGTACATTACACTACCTTAATAACTGCATGTCATGTGTGACTTTATTGCTTTATGTTGGATGATGGTGGGGGGATTGAGTGTGTGGCCTTTACGATGCTTGAGGCTGTTTCATTGCATTCAGTTATGCTTGTGTACAATGGCACTGTGCTTTGCTATTGCCAGGTGCAAGAAACACTGACAAATATGGGAAAAAGAATTACCCAGGTGCGTATGTTAAAATTGCTGATTGAATAGCAGCTGCAAGTAGTAAAAAAAGAGTTTCTCACCATGGTAAGTGAACTTTTTGACCTAACTTGACTGTAAGGTATTTTTCTCAATCTGTTTACCCTTTCACACCTTTGACTTTAGTTTTGATATAGCTTTTGCTTTTACTTTGTGTTTCTGATTATCTTTACAGAAATGTTATTACTAGTGATGCACAAAATCATGGCACAAAGGCAATTTCAACCAAATTTGTTTCATTTACAAGCTTCTTATATAAATGAGGATTTTCGGCAGACTGCTGTGAATCACATAACTACACAGATGGACACAGGTTCTTATCATCGTCAGTGAGTTTATGTGAATATGAATTAACTCTTGCTGGTGAATGCATGTGTACCTATCTGTATCATATATGCAGATGGCCATTCAGCTACCTGAACTGCTAATAATCACATTAGACATGGTTTACACCTTAGCAATCTCACATTCACTAAACTGTCACCCTTTTGTTTTTTGACTCTGGCTAGAAGAGTTGGCTTCTGTAAAAGCTCAAGGCAGAGCTCCAAGCTGATGTACCAAGGGAGTAAAAACATTTCTCCATCTACAGGGACAGGCTGCATGGAGCCCACATGGTCCATTTAAAACACTTATGTTTGGACAGAGCTTGTTGACTATTTGAGCATTAAAACTGGAATCTCCAGAAGTGGATAGTAGTAACATCACCACTTTCAGAGGCAGGTCATGGTCAAATGGATTTCTAGGCTGGGTAATGGACCAGCACATCCCAGCCATATCTCTATCCCTTTACTTGGCCATTTTGCCCCAATTACCATTATGATTCCTGATATTGATCAGTACCTGAACAGCAATGACTAGATGCCAGACAGTGGTGGCTGATAGTCTGTGCTACACTCTGGTAGACCAGACTACAGTTTATATTGCTGTCAACTAGTTAGGTGGATGTACAACATTTAAGCAGACTGTGGGCCAGAATTAATTTCTGGAAGGAAGATTTCTCAATTTTTTTCTCATTCTCATAAATCTAGAAGAAAAAAATGAAATGTCTGCACATTTTAAAAAAGTTGCATAAAGATGATGCTACAGACATAAAGGAAGGTCAGGTTTGCAATTAGTTATGCTGTTTCACATTTTAAATGAATCTGTCCTAATCATGCCTCTCAACTGTACAGAATTTTGCAGAATGTCCAGAGTTTTGGCTCATAATTTTGATTTGTTCCTCATAAAATTTGTGGTTTTCTGGCAAATCACTTGGATGAACTGAGGACTGAAGTCACTAAATAATGAGATACATTTGAGTTTCTGACTTCAAATCCTTCAGAAAAATGTCTGTTAAAACAACCCCTGTTTTTCTAACAACTTTTTAAGTTTATTAGAGCAGAATTTAAAATATGCCCCTATTTCTGGGCCTTTGTTCCCCCATTTTGTTGGCTTTGTCCAGTTTCTTGCACTAAGAGGTTGAGAGGTATGGTCCTGATTTTTCTTTACAGAATGTTTTTCCCTGCCAAATACATTTTTTCTTTCAGTAAACCAGTCAAGGCAATAATAATTTGAACATTTGGTTAAGCATATGACATTTAATAAGTCTGTTGCACTATGCCCCTCCAAACTGATACCCTGCAGTGGTATACTGTGACCTGCTTACCCAAACCAAAACACAAATGGGACCAGATCCTGTCATTACAAATAGATGCTGGCCCATGATTCCCCCCCCCCCCCCGAAGAAAAATACTCTGAGGTCCTGGGAATTCTGTAGGTGACACTGGAAACACTCCACAGAGGAGATTAGAAGCTAGCAGCATCAAGATATTACATTTTGATAAGATCTTAAGTATCTGTGAAAGGTATACATTTATCTTCCGGCATAATTATTTATATACCATCCTCAGACCAGGCTCCTTCCTTCGAAATTTAAAGGAGCAGCTACATACAGAATTGTAAATATTTTATTGATGTATTTCTATGCCATAAAATGCAGAAAGAATAAAAATATCACTTTTAGACAGGAATGAATACTCCTTTTTAGTCTGAATTCACAACACCATTATATATTTATGTTTTTGGTTGCTTTTTCTTATTTCACTCTGAAAAGAACTGAAAGCTACACATTTGTTTTCAAGTGACTGTTTTGTAAATTTTGCACATTGCAAATTTACACATGCCTATCAGGCCTAAATTATACATTAATTTGAAATGACAATATCTCTCTACTGTTTGAAGATATTCTTATGAAATTTTCAGTGCAAGACCACCTGTCATTTCCAATTTCATTTGTTTTGTACAGCCTAATAGATTCTAGGGAAGTAGACAATGGAATCTAAAATGTGTCCATGCCTGTCATGACAAGTAAAATGTGCATTTTGCTTTAAGATATCCAATAACAGAAAACATGACTTTTTCCCATAAAGGAATATTATTTCTGTTTCTCTTTTAGAACATACCAGTTAAATGGTTCAGATACAAATTAAGGTTGCCAACCTGAAAAAAATGCTAAATATACATGTTGTGAATGTATTGCAGAAACAGGGCACCCAAATAGCTACATAAGACAACTGGTGGTACCTAGCAATACAATACAATTTTCTCTAACTACATGAAGTATTAGATCAAGTTTCTCATGATATATCATGATCCTCAGCTACAAACTGCACTTAAGCTGTTGGTTCCAGAAGTAAAGGCATATTATTATAACTTTATGTTATTATAACACCATTTATTGTTTGTGTGTGTGTGTGTGTGTGTGTGTGTGTGTGTGTGTGTGTGCTGGGGGGTTGCATACATCAATAGCAACAAACTTTTGTATTCAGAAAAATATGATTTTTTTCATCTAATGCAATGATACCTCAATAAAAAACTGTTTTGGACAATACTGTAGTCAGCCTGCTGAGGAGAAGTTCAGCATAGCACTCCTATTGAAAACAGAGTATAATGCAAAATGTCAGAGTGTGGTAGTAAAAGCAGATGAACTAAAGCCACTGTGGCTTGTAATTGAAAGGCTATATCTCTGCTTTAGGATTTCATTTTGAAACTATCAGGTAATAAAATCAACGTGTTTAAAACATGTTAAGATTGAAATTCTAACCTCGAAGCTTACAATGCAGCATACTTTGGAATTTGACCCCACAACATGAGTCATTTAAAAGCAAGGCATTATGACCACAGCATATTTCAAGTGAAAAAAATATTCTATTCTGGGTGAAATATCTATAAGGCTTTTACTTCTGACATAATGACATATTCTAGGTTATTACTGTGTTCTGCATACTAAGCAAAAGTTCAAAACAACACTCCAAATTGAAACTGTATATAATGCAAAATATAGTGCCAATCTGTAAAAGCCAAATCTCTGTCTCTTTGAGATTTCATTATAAAATTATCAGGGAATAGCAACAGGATGATCAGCAGGAAAATACATATAGGTTTTCTATTCTACTCTTATTATTATAACTTTATCTTAAGAGTTTCAGTACAGCCCTATGTGGAATTTGACCCACCAAAATTAACTGATCAAACATTTAATATATTAACCATGATGTGTTGCAAATTAAAAATATTTTCTAATAAAATCTATAAGACTCTTACTTTTGCTGTAATTACAGCTCAGTGCAGGACTATTCTAGGTCATTACAGTACTCAGCATATTGAGCAGAAGTTCAACATAGCATCTGGAATGAAAACCAAGTATAATTTATTATGTCAGACTGTGGCGGTAAATGCAGTAAGCCTCTGGTGCCTGTTTATGAAAGATTGCTCTGAAGATTCATTAAGGAGCTACCTCACTCCATTAAAGGTCACAGTAAAAAAGGCCCTGTTTCCACGATGCAGTATTTTGTGATACATAGACATATTAGTCCCAATGAGGAAAGCTAATTAGCATGTCTATGAATCACATTTAACTAGTACAAAGTACAGATTGGCACTTCCCATGGTACCTAACAGTGGTGGCTGCATCATGTCGGATAAGGCAACCATACCCTTCAGTCACTCTAACAGATACAAGCACACAGTAAAACAAACACATGCTCACATATCATGTACCCCATGCTTGTATCTCTTGTCAGAACATTCACAATGTTGCATTTTCCCTGCCCTGGTAATTCATGGATGATTACAGTCAGTCATTAATGACAGAAGTTTGAGTTTAACACGTGATATCCTTCAGTACATGTAGGGTAGTCCAAAGCTGTTATCCTAGAGACTTTCTAAATTTGAAGGAAGAATTAATTACAAGCAGTCAGTATTATGCAATGCAGGTGAGAGGTTTGCTGAACATTCCAAATCCCTTCCCTTGGAAGTCACGTACTGCTTCGAGCTTTGGGTGATACCCAATACCCTCATCACTGGTAAAAAAAAAAAATACTGCACAAACTTGTCAGTTAGTGCGGTGGGTTAATTATGAGGCATCATGTGCTAAAGGGGCACAAACCAAACCAAACCATATTGACAGCAGTCACATCCATCTTCCACACTGTTGTACTTGCCTCTTTTTCCTAATACATCATTTTAGATAACATTCCTGGTGTTTAGTCACAGAGGACTAATATTGTCTAGTGCAGGTGACAAGTTTAGTGCCTTTTATGGCATAATATTCAAAGTATTCCTGATGTCTAGTGGTTTCCCTCTTCATGTTTTGTGTTTTATAACTCCCTTTATGGTATGCTATATGGACTATCCCTGGTGTCTAGTGTTTACCCCACCCACACTTTTGTCAAGAGTTCTCCTTGGTAGCTAGTGGTTGCCTCTGCTTCTGATCCCCATTCTGTTTAAGTGACATACAGGCACAAGTTTAAAGGTTACCCCTGGTGACTAGAGGTTCCCCCAAACCCAATATTGCAGCCTTTGCTTGTTAGTCCAAGGGTGTGTGGAAGTGTGAGAGTCACCCCAGCACACATGCGCGCACACGCACACACACACACTCACATGCGTTCATACGTTCATTCCATACACACCCACCTGATCACACCCACAAACAAACTCATCCATTTATTTAGACACACACACACACACACACACACACACACACACACACACACACACACACACACACACGCACACACACAAAGAAAACAGGCACACACCTATCTAGCTCCCCACTAACTCCTCTTTCAATATTTTCTAGGTAGACATGCACTCACATATACACCCAACCATGCAGCCCCTCGCATAAACAAACACATACATCTCTTAACCATACCTTATCACTAAACCTCCCCCCAGCACTTACCGCTACTGTGATGGATGAGTCATAAGGTACAAGTAGCAGATGTGCTAAGCTACACGGCCGAGTGATTAAGTCTCTCAGCAAGTAGATGTCTTCCAGGAAGTAGTTGGGGGAGAGTATATGGCTAGTTACTAGCATCTAGTAAAGCTGGAGAGATGGCCCATTACTGTGCTGCATGTATTTGTGCAAAAATACTGTGGTAAGGCTGTCTGTGTATTTTAAAAGGTTACCGTGAGGTGTACCCATGGTGCACACCTTGCTGTAACCTTTATGAATTTCCCCCTATATCTCAATACCCCTTGCAAATTTCATTTTAAGGTGGTACAAAAGGCACCTAAGGTCTCTATTCCACCCTATCCCTTAGGAATTTCAGTAGCACTCAGTACTGAATTTACGACCGTCACCTTATCCGAATGAAAACATGGCACTGTAGTCATGGCATTTTGCATCTGAAAAATATTTTATATATATATTCTGGACATTACTTTTACCTCTTCTTTTCTAGCTAGGTCAGATTGCTTCCAGGTGGAAGCCAAGTTCAACACCAAACTGTGACAAAAAAGTTCAGTGAAATGCTGGACTAGGCAACAGTATATGAGTCAGTTCCCTCAAAGAGAGATCACAATAGAAACACTCAAAGAATTTAACTAGCATACTTTAGTACTAAACACACTCAATTCTGTCACTATCCTCCACAAGTCACTATACTAGACTGGGAATGTTCCCAATAACAAAACAAACATGAGCTTACTTGAATAACAAATGGATGAAATGTATATAAATACAGCACAGTTGTATTTGTTTTGCTTTTTTTCAGTTAAAAATAATACTGTGCCATTTTCTACCCTGAGTGTCTTGTCTGCCTGCTTATGTTTCATGTCCAAAACTCTTACTCCTCCTTATCTGTTAAACCCTCACTTGCTTCCCTATATTCTTTCCTTTCTTCCTAATAAATTAAAAAAAGGGGTCTATCTCCACTAAAAAAAAAAATCAGAATACCCTCCTCTCTCACCTCCTCCAGTACAACCTTTGGCCATTCTACTAACTTACCCGTGTCCATTTTCCACATATTCCCAACTTACCCATCCACCCCCTCTCCACAGTTATATCCAGAATAAATTAGTGCCCATGGATAGATACCTGCACAATAAGGCTGCTGATAAAGTTGGTTTATCTGCTTAGCAGTGCTGCTATATCAAAGAATATAGCAATAACCCATGCCTGGGTGTGGGTAATGCTGGATTTACCCACTGTTGGTGTGGTTTTGTCATGAGGGTGAAGCCCGAGTGGCCAAACAAAGCTAACCGTGGGTAAATCCAGAATTACCCATACCCAGAAGTGGGTTATTGCTATTATACAATGACATTATTTAAGAAAAAAAAAAAATTACTTTTCTTAAATAATGGCATTGTATAATGCCTCCTTGCTGCCCTTTCGCAGCTGTCTGGTATTCTATGGCAGTTCTGATGTACTGTGCATGCGTATGCCTACGCAGTACATCAGAGCTGTGGGCAAAAGCAACGGAGAAAGCAAGAACTCCATTGCTTTTTAGAAACTGTTTCGCTATGTTAAATGAGTTTAACATAGCGAGACAGCTTTAAAAAAAAGCAACAGAGAATCTCCATTGCTTTTTTTTAAAGCTGTCTCGCTATGTTAAACCAATTTAACATAGCGGGGCAGTTTTGAAAAAAGCAACGGAGAAAGCAAGATCTCCGTTGCTTTTTTCAAACTGTCTCGCTATGTTAAAGGAGTTTAACATAGCGAGACAGCTTTAAAAAAAGCTACGGAGAATCTCTGTTGCTTTTTTTAAAGCTGTCTCGCTATGTTAAACTCGTTTAACATAGCAAGACAGTGTGAAGCAACAGAGATCTTGCATTCTCCCTTGTTGTAAAAAAAGAGTTATAGTAATGGAAAAAGACCAGGCGACCGGACCTTTTTCCATTACTATAACTCTGATTTACAACGTGCACGCTGACCAATCAGCGTGCACGGTTTTGAATATTAATGGGGGGTCGTTGTATAATGCACAATTTCCCACAGTGAGGTCTTGTAATATTAACTCATTAACACCTAGTTGATGTGACATGTCACACCTCTAGCAGCCTACAACATCCTTGTATTCCAGTGCAATTTCTTCAAAATCAGCTTAAAAAGCATAAGAAAAACAAATGTAAATATTTTGTGAACAATGCAAGATTAAATTGAAGTGTACAAATAGCAATGTTATCCTTGAGAAGTATTCTTTACAGTAATAATAGTCAATGCATTCAAAGTCTTTCCAGAAATATATTATAATGTACACAAACTCAGAATTTTATTTTTGTGAAACATTCACAAACAAATTGTCATAACATGGACAGTGTACAACTTAGACGTATATTGTTAGAACACTTTTGTTAGCAATGCATACACTTTCACATAATAGCAAGAAATTCCTGTCTGAGTGCATATTTACTGAGATATTTTCAGAAATATGAAAACAGATACATACCTGCATAAGAAGCAATATAAATAACATCGTGTCTCTTAAGATGTGCAAATATCAATGAAGTTTTCTTCAACGATAATTAAGGTTTCACCTTTCATGTCTCCCACTGTGGCATTTCACACCATCCCCCTCTTAGTAGGTCTCTTAGTTATGAAAATATTAACAGAAATATGGAAATATTTTCATATTAACAATCTTTGTTAGGGCCATTTTGGTAAAAGTTCTCATCCTTTCTAATACAGGCAATTATTAGTTGATACAATAGTTAAGGAGGCCACACCCAAAACCATCTGGACACCATACAGAGCTACGGGTATTAACTGGAGGTATAACAAAAACCCACTATAGACTTGAATGACAATGCAAAGCCATGATTCCTGGCTAACTTCAGAAATTTTGAAGTTACAGCAATCTTTCACGTGTGTAGTTCATACACATTTCTACAGGTATTCTCATAACACTTTAGCCCAACATGTATCTATACACAGTTTGATTATGTGGTTCTTTACAGGCTGCATATGTGTGAAAGCCAGAGCTGTTGGTTCACACATGCTGTATTAGCATATTGGTGAAACACCGCTGTTTGCACATAGTGCATTAGCATATTGGTGAAACACTGCTGTTCGCACATAGTGTAGCACCATATTGTTGAAGTGCCACTGTTCGCACATAGTGTATTAGCATATTGATGAAACACCATTGTTCACACACAGTATGTTACCATATTGATGAAACCACTGTTCACACATAGTGTATAAACGTATTGGTAAAATACCAATGTTGCACATAGTATATTAGAATATTGGTGAAACATCATTGTTCGCATATAGTGTATTAGCATATCGGTGAAACATCACTGTTCGTACATAGTGTATTAGCATATTGATGAAACACCATTGTTCACACACAGTATATTACCATATTGATGAAACCGCAGTTCTCACATAATGTATAAACATATTGGTAAAACACCAATGTTGCACATAGTATGTTAGCATATTGGTGAAAGATCACTGTTCATGCATAGTGTATTAGCATATTGATGAAACACCACCGTTCACTCATTCACCTTGCAATCTTGCACTGTCTATGACTATAACTGTGAATACCACCCACCGTATAGCAGACAGCAATGAACAACATTTACAGCTTGCTTACTCGCAATTAAATAGATATCCGCTTAAGGTACACCAAAAAAGGTACAGCAAAAAAGGTACAGCAAAAAAGAGAGCACATCAAGATTGTATGCATTTCACAGGGAAAAAGGAAATAGTACCGATCTTCAAAACAAGTGATCGGCTCAAGTGAAGAATATTATTATGAAATTACGCAGAAGAAGCCTCAGCAAACAGCATCTTAGGGCTTAAGATTTTTTATACACCCCTAAGCACTGTTAAGATGGGATCTCACTCTTGAGATGTGCTTAACAAGTTTATCTTCTTTCCAGTTCCAGAATGTAGGTATGGCAGTCCATGTACTGCATGCTATTAATTTTGGTTTCCCAGTAAAGTACTTAAAAGGAGACTTTACCAAGAAATGGAAACTAACTAAAAAGAGAATTCTCCATTTTCAGTTTACAAGCTTGGTTTCATATGACTGTTTCTGCCTTTACTGCATGGTACTGCTAGTTCTCTTACGATATGGATTAGTCTGTCGGAATATGAATCCAAATACTTGCAGGTTCTATGTCTCAAGACAGTACAATATGGTAAGTAGAACTGCAGTCCCTGCCTGGTATTAAATATGTTTATTTGCTTTTTGTTTACTGGGAAAAGCTGTCTGGGAACTACAATGCCCATTTTCAGCAGTGGCCCAGACAGAAAAGATCCAAAACAAGGATAGAAATACATTTTTGACAATTCAAAAGATAGTCAACAAACATTATTTGCAAATTACTGCAAAGCAAATGGTCAACAAGCATTATTTAAAATGTATATTAGATTAAGGAAATGCATGTTTTCAAGATATTGAGAGTAAAATAAAAAATACTATATTCATACTCTTGTATAGTATCCATAGTGGACAGAGCTAGGATTGTGTACGTCAAACTGTAGATGTGGTACAGCTGCATAGTTTATTAGTTGCCAGATGATATTTTAGGGCAGATTTGAATTGTTGCAAGTTACTTAAAAGCCTAATGTGGTTGGGAAGTTTGTTCCATGCCCTGGAGTTAGCTGTTTCTAGCCATGCCAGTAGTGTTCCTCTTTGCTAATAGATAATGGTGATTTTTTTAAATACCACGCAAACAAAAATATTCAACATCACTCAGAATCATTTCCTTGTGATGTACCCTTTGCATTCCTAAAACATTATAGAATGGTAAATATCATCACTACCCACACAGCAAGAGGCTGAACATGGATTAGTAACTACAGGTTCTTCATCTTGACTTGATTATAGCTTCATAGGTTAGTACTAGGCTGCAGACTGTCCTTGTGGACCATTTTAAGCCTAGCCAGTTATCCCGTGTGAGAATCAAACCCTGTACCTTATATTTTTAAGGTTAACACCTTAAACATTAGCAGGTGGTTAACAGTAATGGACAGGATATTATGATCCCATGAAAAAAAAATGGTAAAGCAGAAGGTTAATATCAGCTTTAACGCAAAGCAGTAAGGAGTTATCAATCCAGCATAATATTTAACTGACCTGCTAAGTAAAGGAGAAAGTCAACAGAGTTTATTTGGTTTAGAGCAATATTTCTTTGAAGGTCACACTAGATTTGTGGGCTGTGCTAATCCACAGAAAGTGCTTCAGGCACTTTTCCTTGTAAAAATACAGTAATGAAAATTCTGATGAAATGCTGCATAGCTTACACAGTAACTAGAAATGGCACGAAACTCCTTGGCATGAATTGTTTCATTCTAATAATGTTATTGCATGGTCTTGCACAAGGTTAGTCCAAGTGCACCTTAGTTTTATCTCCTCACAGACTGATTCCTAATGAAAGTTACGATACTTCCTGGATCATGTTCGCTTTGTACTCTAGGACCTAACCTTCATGCTTATACCATCATTACTACGTTTTCAACATTTCTGCTACTAGTCTGTTATTGTAATACACCTGCTTTTGTTTTTTTTTTGTACACAACACATTGGCAGTTATGTTTTTATATTCCTTCATTCAGTATAACTTATTTGTCATATTATTTACACTTTGTATTTCTGTTTTGACATGCTACCTTTGAAATTGCATTGACGCAGTTAACATTTTCTTTCATACAGTCAGATGTGCCAAGGCTTGCTGAAGATATAATGCGATTTATAACAGGCCATAAAACATTCCGCTGTTGTTTTCCATGTACCCTCCCATAAAATATTCAGCACTAAATTCATGTAGGTATATAATATTTTGCTAAAAATTCTTGATTTTCCCCTGGAACATTTTGGGTCTTGCCACGAAGGCTGGCCTCAGGAAATGAGAAACATTAATATAGCTGATTTCGACAAGACCACTATCTCTTTTCCAGAAAGAAGATGTTTGCGTACACTAGATATTCTGTTAGCAGGTCATGAACCAGTGACCTGAGCCGAAATCTTTTGAGCAGCAAGGTGCAGAGAATGATAGAAAATGCTTCTGTCTGCATGGACAGTAATTGCCTGCAAGGATCAGCAGGGTTCACTGCTAAAAATAGTTATTTTCAGTTTTTAAAGAAGTGGAGTAGGAGTTTAAAAAAGAAAACATGCCACTCTGCAGCTGGTTTAACTATCTAACTAAATGAGTATTACAAATCATGAAGAACAATTAAGACAGAATGCCATGTAGAAAAAAACACTCATGATTCAGTACCAACATAAGAAAAGTCATGACCCTGAAGATTTAGAAAAACTATCTTTAAATCCTTATGTGCCCATGCGTACTGTTCAGTGACAATAAAACATGTCTTAACACTGTGATTGGAGTAAATGTAATAGAATAGGAAGTACTGCAAGTGGGAAGCTGGAGCTTGTTAAACTATTGTACACATGTTGGTAAAACATCATCTGGAGATTTTTTCCATTCCTGGAAACATTACCAACACAGCTGTGGAGACTAAGGTGAAAAGGTCATTAAAACACAAGTGCAGTGGCACAATGACTATAAAAGTCCTGCCAAAGCTGAGGAACTTTGTTAGCTACCCATTTTAAAAAGGAGAAAAAAAGGAAGGGCTATCATAAAGACCTGCACCAGATTACAGACAAAATATATAAAGGTGGCCTGTTTTTTACAAAAGAAGACAAAATAAATATAAACAAAAGAGGAATATTGAGATGAATGTACTTGTTCAACCCATACTGAAAAAGCTGGCACATGCTTAAAATAATTTCTAGCTGTCCATCCTCCACTCTGAAGTCATAGGAGGAAATGATTATTATGAAGCTAGGGAATGCCTGGGACAAATATAAGCATAATCTGGAAAGAGAATGGAAAGGCCAGGTCACCCCTCATTCCAGGCTGGGGAACTCGCACAGAAATGAAGGATGGCTGAAAGGGCTTCTTAGCATTTGCAGATCATTGGTTCCAGGCATTATGAAAAACAAAATAAAACTATTTTTGCAGGGGGGCAACCACCCTTTGCACCTCTCACACTCCCTGCTAATTATATTTACTAACTCCAAGATCTCACAAACATGAGATAAGGGCAGATTCACTTACCCCACTGTGGTTTACTATCAAAATTGTGACCAACAAAACAAAAACTGTTCAATACAATGAAAAACAAAACCGAACACGGAACACTGAACAAGTCACTATGTCGAATCACATGCAGATTATTCGATTCGGCATTATTCGACATACTGTTTCCCCTGCACCTGTCAGAACAGGAACCACAGTTCTGGTTGTCAGCAGTACTAATGTACTACTGCACAACACTAAATTTTACATTTTTGCAGGGGGGGGGGGTAAGCCCCACTGCACCCCGCCCACCCCCTGCAAATTATATATTCCAACTCTGAGATCACACTACAGTGGGGAAAAGAGTAGAGTTCCTGATCCGCATTGTTCCGTGATGCCTACTAATCACATTGACCACATATGTGTGAATGCACAGTGCATTTGCTGACTGGGAACTTGCACACTTAAAGGTTCAACAACATGGGATTCAGCCAACTGGAATTCGACATCTGTTGTCGCCGAACCTTCACTTGTAATTTTCATGGTAAACCTCCCGCTGTACCGCAATCCTATACAAAATGCTGGCCCGAAAAATTTCATTTGACTGAACGTTCACTCATATGAGCATTTACTTTTTTTTTTACACCAGTAAAAAGCATTCGCTCTTATGAGTGTTTGCTCTTTCAGATGGTAACCATATATATATATATATATATATATATATATATATATATATAAATGTATGTATGCATGTATATAAACTGTACATTTGTCTTTACTTCCCACATCTCAATATTTCAGACCCCACACATACCAGTAAAATAACAAAGGAGAAGAAATGCAGTCTTCTTAAATCAGAACTTGTCAAAGTTACAAAACTACAAAAACTGGAGTTGGACAAGAAGCTCTGAGATAAAGCTAATAATAAAATTACTGCCTGACATATATAATTTTTAACATGGTTTATCTAGGTAAAGCCATTATATACTTTGACAGTTGCTATGGGAGAGCAAAGAAGGTAACCACAAATACACATAATCATTAAGAAGAGAAGCAGAACTTGAAGAAATTAATGGCTTGCTTTTAACTGTCATGCATCTTATCTTCTTACTATTTCTGCTCTTTAGGCATTATTATTATTGCTGGTCTCCTACAGAATAGATACCAGTGCACTGTTAAGATATTCTTAGATGAGGAGTGCTTTGGAGTTGGTACCTGTGGCCTATAATGATATTCATATGTCATGTGACTTAATGGTAATAACTGTTTGAATGCATGTTGCCCATTAATTTGCTTTATTTTTCATCATTAATTCATGCATTCATCCATTCATTCACTATTGATGGTATGAACCTATAAAAGGTACCTTATCATTTTGAGACACTGCTTTCATTGTTTCATTGCTGCCCGAAACACAAAGACATAACCCTAGATGAAGACAGTCTGAAAGTGGCAGGGAATTAATGTGCTAGCACCAGGAAAAAGGTTGCAGAGTTTCAGGCTGTTATTGGACATGTATGTTATGACAAGCTGTAGGCAGATAGATGCACACACGCACACACACACACACACACACACACACACACACACACACACACACACACACACACACACACACACACACACACACGCATGCACACATGAACGCACACACACACACACACACACACACACACATATATATATATATATATATGCACAATTACACAGACACACAGAATCATAGACAGACAAACAAACACTCACTCATGCATTCACACATATTTTTTTTTTCAAAAACAACATACCCACTTCCAGTAGAGTTGGTTCACATTTGTCTATGGTGCAGTCTCTGTTGAATATATTAACAGCAATACCCATCACATGGAAGTTGTTGGTTTTTCACCCCTTGGAAAATATTTTGGTCATTTTGCTACTGGCAAATGACTAAATAACCTGTCATACAAATGCATCTTGTCCATGTTAAATAAATCTGTGAGAATGATCTACATCATAACATAGAACTCATACACAAATTATTAAATGTATCTTGTACTGATTTCCTTAGTTAAAAATATTAATACAGAAAAAATATTTTCTATAACCCAGTATGAGAAAGAATGTTGTACAATGTAGAGTTTTACAACTTCCAGTGTCTAGTAGTAAATAAACCCCAAAGTCAAAACCAAATGTTTTAAATGATGTACTGTGCACAAATAATATGAATAAAACTATTGGTGGTATTCATAGTCCTAACCTCTGTTTGTATGTATTGTTAATCTGTGAAGAGCAGTGCTACAGCAATATGCTAATAAGGTCAGTGGAGGTCATTCATGCTGACTATAGAAATGTGGGCGTGTTTTGATAAACATGCTTCCCTATGGTAAAAGCATAAAATACTTAAGAGATGAGCATTAAGTGGAGACCTATTAGTTGAATATTACTATGATTCAGAGATAAGTGTAGAAGAGATTCATTTGCATACAAAACAGGTAAAGGAGTCCAAACTTATATTAACAGACCATATCAATTTGAGATAACTGGAGTTCTGCAGCAAATTATTTTGGAAACTGCATACTTCATAAAGTAAGAAAAATTAAAATTGAGGTAAGACTTTTTTTAAAAAAAAAGATTTCAAGCCTGCATAAACTAAAGCACTACTGGTGATTCTGTGCTGGGTGAGGAAAGTATACCTATATTTTTTGTCTGTGAGTTATATAACTGCTTTCTGTTTTACCTGCTCCATTTTGTTTTCTATTCTAATCTTCTTGGCCTGGTGTTTTTGTTCTTTGTGATAGATAGACACAAATTACCTAGGCAGCACATTTCATATTTTTTTCATTGATTAAATTGTCTTGAGTGGTATTTAAATACATAGTGAATACCTGGGTCTTTGACTTTTTTCTGAAAAGATTTGAAGCCTGCATAAACTAAAGCACTGCTGGTAATTCACTGTTGGGTGAGGAAAGTAAACCAATTTTTTTTTTTGTCTGTGAGTGATAGATTTGCTTTCTGTTTTACTTGCTTTAGTTTGTTTTCTGTTCTAAGAAATATTTTTGGTCTGGTGTTTTTGTTCTATGTGAAAGATAGGCACTTAAATTATCTAGGTTGCACATTTCACGTTTTTTTTTTTTTTTCATTGATTAAATTGTCCTGAGTGGTACTTAAATACACACTAACTTTCTGGGCCTTTGTCTTTTTCTGAAAAGATTTCAAGCCTGCATAAACTAAAGCACTGCTGGTGATTCCCTGTTGGGTGAGGAAAGTAAGCCCATGTTTTTTTTTTTCTTATCTGTGAGTTATAGAACTGCTTTCTGTTTACCTGCTCCATTTTGTTTTCTGTTCTAAAAATATTCATGTCCTGGTGTTTTTATTCTATGTGAGAGACGTACACTTAAATTATCTAGATTGCACATTTCACATGTTTTTTATTGATTAAATTGTCCTGAGTGATACTTAAATACAGACTGAATTTCTGGGCCTTTGTCTTTTTCTGAAAAAAATTTCAAGCCTGCATAAACTAAAGCACTGCTGGTGATTCACTTTTAGTGAGGAAAGTAAACCATTTTTTGTCTGTGAGTGATATATTTGCTTTCTATTTTACTTGCTCTATTTTGTTTTCTATTCTAAGAAATATTCTTGGCCTGGTATTTTTGTTCTATGCGAGATATAGGCACTTAAATTATCTAGAACATTTCACATGTTTTTTAATTGATTAAATTGCCCTGAGTGATATTTAAATACACACTGAATTTCTGGACCTTTGTCTTTTCCTGAAAAGATGTCAAGGCTGCATAAACTTAAGCACTGCTGGTGATTTCCTGCTAGTTTTTTTCCCACCCACCCTCTTTATTGTTTATCTGCTTTGAAAATCAGGTGATTTTAAGGTGCCCACCCCCAATGCAAATTGAGCTTAATAAGCTCCACCCTTTCGACACTGCTGCTGATATCTTGAATTATTTATCTGCCTTCCCTTGTGCTTATATTAAAAAAGTGCATTTTGCCTCTCATTGTCTGTTTTACTGGTGTACTTGCTCCGGATTTATTATCTAGCTAGCTGTAGGATAAAGTGGTATAGTTTTACACTCTAGCAAGCACTTGTTTATACATCAAGAGGTCAGTGCATTTTCCATCTAGAGCACTAGGAGGTAGCCTGATATGTTTAGGTTGGGGAAACACTTGGAATTTCTGCATGTAGTTTTATTGGTTGGAGGGATTATTAATCATCTTATCTTGTTTTTGTACCTTTATAAATTCTGTACAATTGAGTGGCTCTTGGCTCATGTATACAAAGCAAAGTACTTTTATTGAATAATCACCCTTTTATAAGCTGTTTAATGTATACTGCTATATCTATATCTTTAAGTCTGTGGTAACATTTCATATCTTTTAAGTTTGCCTGTGGTAATGTTTCACTCTGTACACTCCTTTACTTTTCTTTTACATTAGGAGGAATGGGATTATTCATGTAGTGGCGGTAGGTATTTATCTGGTCTGTCTGAGCTGGGAAGCACACAAAAGGGCTGTAAGGATTTTTTGCACTTATCTTATATACTTTGACTGTACTTTAACAGTTTGGAGTTGGGGATTACTGGCAGAAGGCTTATTGTGTGCTTTCTTGATTCATCGTTAGCTTAAAACTTGTTTCTCCTTGCTCATATTTAACACAAGGCTTAAATACAAGCAAGGAGAAACATGTTTTAAGCTAACTATGAATCAAGAAAGCACACAATAAACCTTGTTTAAATACAAGCAAGGCTTATTGTGTGCTTCCTTGATTTGTAGTTAGCTTAAAACTAGTTTCTGCTTGCTCATATTTAAGCCTTGGGTTTGTGCGGGCTGTGGCATAGACACCAAGATGTGCTCATCATTTGGAGACTTTGCTACTGATTGTTGAGAATCTGCTTTCACCTAGAGCAATCCACTACTGAAAAGACAAAAATAAGTATTTTTAAACTACTCTTATACACCATGACTGTACATTAGTAGTTTCTTAAGCTATTTGCTATTTTTGTACTTTATAGGAAACAAAACTGTACTGTCCACTGTTGCTTTAAGTAGTTAATTGTACTATATTACATTATATCTATTAGTGGTAAGACTGTTGCAGGTAGTTTGTGTGATCTTGTTACACTTGGGCTCCAAACCAGCTATTCTGCATTAAGAAGGTGTTTTCTGCACCCTTGTGGCAGAATTGTGCTGATCTAACCTGTCTGAGTTGGTGATTGCTTGTGGAAGACTTACTGTATGCCTTCCTGATTGGTAGTTAGCTTAAAACTTGTTTTTTTTTTCTCATACTCAAGCCTCTCATTGTGAGGTGCTGCTCTTCGCTCAGCGGTGGTTAGCATAGGTTCATAGGTTCATAGGGAGGTACTAGGCTATTGGCCCTAGGGCCGATATAAGCCTAGCCAAAGGTACCCTGGCTTTCGCCACCCAAGAAAATTATTTTCCTGTGCCACTGTCGAGCAGAGCCACAGAAGTGATCCCCGGGGTGAATTTCCTATCTCCCATCCAATCATCAAGATTTTTCTTGAAGAGTGCGAATGAGGAGCTTTGTTTGATATAGATAGGTAGTTTGTCCCAGAGTATGGGAAGTCTCTGGGACAGGAATCTATCCCTCCTGCATGTTCTGTTTATTGTGGTGATGAAGTGTAGGTCCCTAGAGCGTGTAGCTCGTAGGGATTGGGATTTCTTTAAGTGGAGCATGTCTAAAAGCTCTGGGTTTGACATAGCTTTGTGTGTTAGGCAGAGATCGCCTCTGTGTAGGTGATATGCAACGGAGTAAAGCTGCAGTTTTTTGAGATGGTCTGCATAGGGCATCACTTTGAGGCTGGTAATCCTCTTTGTGAGGTATTTCTGTGGCCTTTCCAGTTGTTGTAGATGTCTTGTGAGGTACATACCAAAAGGGGCATTGTACTCTATAATGGGTCTAATGAGTGACGAGTAGAGGGGAACAATGACCTCTTTTTTTCTGGATGAGAATCCTTTTGTGATGAGGTGTGCCACATAGAAGGATTTCCTGACTACTGTGGCGATGTGATTATCAAAGGAGAGACTACTGTCCACCTGTGTCCCAAGGTCTCTTATCACACTTTCGATGTTAAGTAGACTACCACCTATGTGGTAGTTCATGGGTACTGAGTTTTTACCAAAAGGAATGACAATGCACTTTTTGGCATTGAGCTTTAGGCCATGGCTTTGACACCAGGCATCTGTCTCAGCAAGGCCCTTTTGTAGGATATCCACATCTTTTGGAGTTTTGATTATGGCTCCTAGTTTGCAGTCATCTGCAAACTTTGTTAGCCAAAGACCTTCTGTGTTGGCCTGTACTTCAGATAAGTAGATACCAAACAGGAGAGGACCCAGGACTGAACCCTGTGGTACTCCACTTGTCACTGGTCTGAAGCTGGATTTGGAGTCTGCTACTTTCACAGTGTGGGTTCTGTCAGTGAGCCAGCTGGCAACCCATCTTGTGACATAGGGATTTATACCTAGTTTAGTGAGTTTATCTATAATTCCAGAGTGGGGGATGGTGTCAAAAGCCTTGGCGAGATCTAGATAGGCTGTGTGAACCACCTTACCCTCATCTACGGCTTTGGTGACTGCTTCAAAGAAGTCTGTCAGGTTTAGGAGACATGATCTGCCTTTTACAAACCCAAACTGGGTGGGGTCCTGAGTGTGGAGATTACCAATGTCATTGTTTATAAGTTCCATGATGATACGCTCCATAGCCTTGCAGACCAGGCTCATTAGGCTAATGGGGCGGTAGTTTCCAGGGTCTGTGGTGGCTCCCCCTTTGTGGAGTGGGATAACTGTCACTGTGCGCCATTCAGTGGGCACATAGCCTGAGGTGAGGCTATGATTGAACATGGTACTTAAGTGGGGTGCCAGTTTGTTCTGTAGTTCATGTAGAACACAGCCTGGGATGTCGTCAGGTCCCATGGATGCTGTGTTCTTGGCTTTGGATAGTGTGTTTTTTACCTGTGCAGCCGTGATTACAGGAACTTTGCATTCTTCTGGTATAGAGATGGGCCCTTTAGGGGATGACAATGGGGTAAAGTTAGCACTGAACCTATCTGCCAGGATGGTGACAATATCCTTTGGTTCTGTATATTTAGTGCCATTGTGCTGTAACTCAGAGCAGATCTGAGTGTTGCCATTGAGATTCTTGACATAGCTATAGAATGCTTTGTCATTGTCTTTAGAGTCAGTGGCGATTTTGTTTTCATAACTAGCTTTGGAGGATTTTATGAGGGATCTCAGCTTCTTACTGAAGCTGACCAGAGAGTTTCTCCAATCATGGGATTTTACTCTTTTTTGCAACAGTTTCTTTCTTCTGTTATAGAGTTTGTTTATGGCCGGGGACCACCAGATTGGCTTCCTTTTTTTGGAGGATAGCATCTTGGTTCTGTTAGGGATTGCACAATCCATGCACTCATGTAAGTGCTTATAAAGTGCATTTGTGTAGGATTCAGCAGTCATACCTCTATTGTCCGTCAGCATGGGTGTCGTGAAGTTTGCCAATTCTGTCAACACTGCCCTGTACAGCTGCAAAAATCTAGGTGCTCCATTTTCCCTAAACAGCTGTCAGTGATACCCTTCCAAGCTTTTCTGCTGCTCTAGGAGCAACTCAGTTGGACACTGAGCAGTGTTGCCTTATTGATCAACCAAAGCACCTACATAAAGTACAAGTTCCTCTTGTAATCTTTGCTCTACCAGCACAGTCCTGTCAAATTAACCCACTCCATTCCCCAATAAACATACAGTAATATCATCCCTCTACATAAAGGTGGTGCATCTACTGAACTTTCCAACTTTCGACCAATTACCTTACTCTCTCCAATAGCTAAAATAATGGAAAAATGTATATACCGACAATTACTAGACCACCTCCTCCAAAATAATTTACTTGCTAACTGCCAGCATGGTTTCAGGCCTCACCATAGCACTACTACTGCCCTCCTATCCTTTTCTGACTCTATAAACAAACATCGTAATAACAACTCTCTTTCCTCTGCACTATTCATTGACTTTTCAAAAGCATTTGACATGGTTAACCATCACCTACGTACGGACAAACTAAAAGCCCTATCACTTGACCCACAATCATTACTCTGGTTTAAATCCTATCTGGAAAAGAGGCACCAAGCAGTGCTGTGGGACAATAATCTTTCTACACCCCTCTCTGTCAACATTGGAGTACCTCAAGGCTCTATTTTAGGCCCTCTTCTCTTTTTAATTTTTATTAATGATCTAAATGCCAAAATTCCCCAAGTCACCTGCATACAATATGCAGATGATTCTACTTTAATATGCACAGCCGAGTTCCCAACCTCTCTCCAGACCCTCACCCAAACAGTATTTAATATTGCTGAAAATTGATTCATGCAACATTGCCTCCTCCTGAACCCGAAAAAAACAAAATTAGTGCTTTTTGCTCCTACCCAAAAGTCACCACGAATTCACTTCACAGTAACCTCCAACAATGGAACTAGCATATGCCCAGATACTACAACCCATCTCCTGGGTATTACTATTGACCACAACCTTAACTTTGATGATCACATTAATACTACCATAAAATCTGTCAACAGAAAACTAGGCTCTCTTTATAGAATCAAACCCTTCCTTACGCCATTAGCTAGAACCACTATTGCCCAGACCCACCTTATCTCTACCCTACAGTATGCTTCAGCCATATATACCAATCTATCCAAAAACAACCTTAACAAACTTGCAACCAGCTACAATAACATAGCTAGATTTGCCACTGGCGCCCCTTTTAGAACCCACCACTGTCACAACCTTAAACAATTGGGATGGTTAGAACTGCAGAACCAACTTCAATGTCAACAACTTACTATGACCCAAAAAATCCTTCACCACCCTAATAATATCCCAATCCTCACTAGTCTTATTAACCCCATACAAAAATCTAGCAACACTAGCTCAGCTAATAAACTTCTAGTCTCAACTACTAAACCTAACAACAAAGCTGGGGACTCACTTTTCTCTAATACAGTGGGAAAAAGTTGGAACCAGCTTCCCAGTGAACTTTTGACTCTTTCTTCTACACTGCTTTTTAAAAAACACCTTAAAGAATACCTTAAAACACATTGGCTTTGTCCCTGCTCTGACCCTGACTAATATTTCTCTCCCCAGTCATGCTCTCCCCATACTTTGCTAACCTATTGTACTAGGATGCTGACCTGAACTAACCAGTAGTTTAACATCTCACTAGTATCAAACAAGTTTCCCTTCTTACTACTTTATAAGAATCTTTATATTAGCTTTCCTAAAAAAAAAAAAAACGGACTCTGGATAAGTTTTTCCATATTTAGAATCTCAACAATGTTCCACTATTATTTTACTATTGTATATATTTTATGTTATGTTGTTGCCTATGCTTGGAGCTTTTCTCCCCGGGCCTCTACTGAAAATGGACATGTATCCAGTTAGACTAGCCCGGTCAACAAATGTAAAATAAAATAAAATAAATAAATAAAGTAAGAGCCTGCTATCATGGACTGGCTGTTTCCCATCCTCTCTCTGGCCAGCCTGATTGACATGGGCATCCTGAGACAATGTAGCAATTGTCCCATGTATACTGACAAACACTCCTGAAACAAACAAATATTTTATGTGAGAGATGTAGTTACACTATGAAATTGGAGGCAAGACTCTCATATAACGACAAAGCAAATGTCAAACAGGTTGTCAGCCACACACACTTCCCACACTAAATAAGGGCATGACACATAATCCCACATATGTGGAGGTACTCACTAGTAATTTATCAAAAGATGAGAGGCCTTCCAAGCAGAAGCTGCTTACACACATAACAATGCAAAAAATAACCACAACACATAATAACACACACACCAGTGTCTCATCAAATAAGCTCATAAGGCATAACACCACAAAATCTAATGTATTGGATATAGGTGACTCCAATATGAGACACATGGATTTTCCCCTTACCAGGCTGGATAAGGAGCAGGTTATGGTTTGCTGCCTGTCAGGTGCCAGGATCTGTCAAGTCACTCAACTACAAGTACCTGTATGACTCCATCTTAGTTCATCTGGGGGTGAATGACTTGAGACTTACCTCACTGGACTATATGAAGAGAGACATCACTGAGCTCTCAGATTATGTGTCACAGGCAGGTATAAGCCTAGCCTAAAGCAGGATTCTACCTTCTCTAAGGGTGATGCCATAAAACAAGCAATAAATGATTGACTTTAATAATTGGCTTAGCTTCTGGTGTCAGTCCGGGGGGGGGGGGCAATATCTGTCAGCCTAGGAAGACATGATTGGCAGGCCACACTGCTTTACCTGAGATGGTCTGCATCTGTCTTTCTAGTCTTTCAGATACTAACAAAGGCATTAGCCACTCCTATTGTGCCTTTTTTAGGCACTGTCAAAATAACCAACCTCCCAACATAACAAAATCCTCTCTAGATAAACTCAAGGTACTGCTGCTTAATGTTAGGAGTCTAAACAAGAAACTGCACTCCCTGGAAACACTCCTCGCTTTGGAAGATGTTGATATCTGTGCAGTCACCAAGACATGATTCAAAGGCTCGGAAATCACCCTAGCTGTGCAAGGCTACAATGCCTTCCTTACATTCAGACCACAAACTGAATATAAAAGAACCAAAGGAGGAGGTGTTGCCATCTTCATTAAGGATAAGTACACTTTGAGACTGGTCAAACAGTATGACTTTCTTGACCTACTCCATGTCCAGTTAACTATAGGCAAAGCCCCCTACAACATCGTAGTTAGCTTTAGGTCCTACACCATGAAACAGGAAAAGCATAATACATACCTGGACTTACTGGAGTCACTTGCCATACAGCCCAACACCTCACTCATGGGTGATTTTAATTATCCTACCATCAACTGGGAAACATACATGACCACAAACATGCCGGCTCAGATGTTCTTGGACTTTGTCAGTGCACATGCTCTGGAACAGCTAGTTAACACAACCACAAGAAGTTCAAATGTCCTGGACATAGTACAGCCCAACACCTCACTCATGGGTGATTTTAATTATCCTACCATCAACTGGGAAACATACATGACCACAAACATGCCGGCTCAGATGTTCTTGGACTTTGTCAGTGCACATGCTCTGGAACAGCTAGTTAACACAACCACAAGAAGTTCAAATGTCCTGGACATAGTACTCACTAACATGGGAAAGCATTGCACTCCCCTGTGTGATATCCTTCCTGGTAAGACTGGACCATAAATCAGTTTAGTTCAATGTAATTATAAGACCAGATACCCCATCAAGTTCAAAAATGCTTAAGAATTTTTCAAAGACAAATTACCTCCTACTAAGTGATGGTATAAGAAGTTTCAAAGCCCCCTTGAATGCAGATAACATGGACTCCTATGCAGAGGTGTATGCCAATGCCCTGTATATCCACTTAAGCAGTTGTATATAGTCAGCTCTACCTGACTGTTTTAAAACCAGGTCTTGCTGAAAAAACAAGCCACCCTGGTAGATTCCTAGTATAATCAGGCTATACAACAAGAGAAAGAAACTAATACTGAAGAACAAGAAGAAAATGGCTCAGCAGAGGAAGAAATCCCTCTCTAGCTTAAACAAGCAAATGAGAGATCTTGTCAAGTCCTCCAAAACTAATTACAAAGCAAAAATAGCCTCCCTAGCTAAGGATAATCACAAGGCATTTTTAACTACATCCAGAATCTAAAAGGGAATACCCAACTATGCACTGAACTGGTTGTGGATGACACCACCCATACTCAACCAAAGGTAATAGCCAACCTGCTAGCTGACAGATTTGGAGCAAACTTCATAGTTTTGTGTCCCAGATACTTCCCATACTCTGGAACAAACTACCCATTCATGTCAAGCAAAGCTCCTCATTGGCCCTCTTTAAGAAAAATCTTGACGACTGGATGGGAAATAGAAACCTGGGGATCACTTCTGTGTGTCTGCTTGACAGGGGCACAGGAAAATAATTTTCTTGGATGGTGAAAACCAGGGAACCTTTTTGGCTAGGCTTATATAGGCCCTAGGGCTGATAGCCTAGTACCTACCTATGAACCCCCCTGTCCCCTCCAGTCATCCCCCAAAGTATACCTGACACCATTCCTCGGCCTATTATCTCAAGAGAGCAGGTCATCTAAGCAGTCTCAAGGCCAAAAACACAGCATTAGTGGGACCAGAAAACATCCTAGGTTGCCTTTTTAACAACTTAAAACATGACCTAGCAGACCCACTTGGCTCCCTGTTTAATCACAGCCTGTGAACTGGCTATGTTCATGTGGAATGGAGGACAACAACAGTAATCCCTCTGTCCAAAGGAGGACCATAAACTGACCCTGGGAACTATAGGCCCATATGATTGACTGGCCTCACCTGCAAGGCCATGGAAAGAATCATTATGGACCTTATTAACAAGGACATAGATAATCTCCGAACTTTGGACCCAACCCAGTTCAGACTCGTTAAAGGTAGATCATGCCTGTTAAACATGGTTGACTTCTTTGAGAAACTCACTAAGGCCCTGAATGAGAGAAAAACAGTATATATCACCTATCTTGACCTACCTCACTCAGGTATTATACAGAAACTGTCACAGTTGGGAATTAATCCCTACATCATCAGATGGGTAGCCAACTGGCTCACCGACAGGATATATACTGTCAAAGTGGGTGAATTCACCTCCAGCAAAATACCAGTCACCAGTGGTGTACCACAGGATTCTGTGGCTGACCAATTTCGCTGACATTTGCAAATTGGGAGCAATCACTGAGTCCCCCAATAATGTTAATATACTGCAGACAGGATTAATGCAGACACATGATTGGTGCCAAAGCCACGGATTAAAGCTAAATGCCAAAAAAAATGCATTATTATTCCCTTTGGGAAAGCTGACATCCCTGCTAATTACATTATAGACTGCACCCCCCTCCTACAAGTGTAGACCCAGTAGTACATGATGTGGGTACTAGGTTGATAGCAACCTGAACTTTGACTGACACATATTGAAAGTAGTAAGGAAAGCCTTCTATGTGGCACATCTTATAACTAAAGGCACCATATCTAGATCCAAGGATGTTGTAATTCCATTATACTCGGCCCTCATAAGACCAGTAATTGAGTACAATGCTCCCTTTTGCATGTACCTCACCAGATACCTGCAACAACAGGAGAGACCACAGAGGTTTCTCACCAAGAAATTACAAGGGACACAAAACAAGTCCTATATAGAAAGACTGTAAACCCTGTCACTGTATTTTGCCTCCTACAGCTTGCTAAGGGGTGACCTGTGCCTAGCTTACAGGGCAGTCTCTGACCTGGCCATGATGGAAATGCTACACATTTGAAAATCAAACTGCATGAGGGGCACCTGCTCCAGGGATCTTAACTTAGCTTCTGACATGAACAGGTCATGCTGGAGAGATAAGATACTTCACCAGAGACTGCCACTTCTCTGGAACAAGCTTCCAATTCACGTGAAACAAAGCCTTTCCCTGACCTTCTTCATACACAACCTAGATCAATGGATGGGTGACCGAAAATTCAGTCCTGAGGTGGCACCCATATCCATCCAGGACAGAGGAAATGGGTATTAACTACCATAGATCATTACCTCTGCGAACTTCACTTACCTAATCACCGACAATTGGCATAACTCTAGATAAATATAGCTAGGCTTGTAAGAGCTCTAGTGCCATTAGCCTAGTAACCTTCTATGAACCTATGAACTGTTAAGTTTATTTCAAGAAATGTTTGTTTTTTTAATATGGGGGAATATTACAATGGCTTTGGTGAATCAGCTGTCATTTATAAATGGGAAATCATTGCAGCAGCAGTGGAAATGATTAGTGATCACTATGAAAAATGTACTTTGGTGTGTTTAGTGATTATGTATATATGGTAGAAATGCAGTGAAGGACTGAAGTGGCAAGTATGTTTTTGTGTCTTTAATGGGAGATTCCTGAATGTCACTGACATAATTTTGATTGTAAGAATGTGGCTGGTGCTAATGAAAGATGGATGTGTTTTTTTTTACTGTTGGGAATATATCATTTCAGCACAACGTTTCTTGGTTGGACTTTGCATGTGTCTATTATTATAGGAATTGTGCCACATAAGCTTTTTTTTCTTTCCAAGGATGGCAGGTGTTGTTTGAGTGATGATTATGTGTTTTTCTTATGACTGTGCCATTCAACAAAAACACGGCCCCTACTGATTACCATTTCAGTGGCAACCCCCTAAGTACACAACCTGTGGTGAGAGACCTGGTTAATCAGGTTGAGAACAATCTTACATTCAACCATCATGTGGCGGCAGTGGTCAGAAAAGCCTTTTACCTGGTTCATCTTATAAGTAAAGGGATTGCATCCAGAAAAAAATGAGGTTATTACCTCTCTGTACTCCTCCCTTATTAGACCTATAAATGAGTATAGCACCCTGTTTGGTATGTACCTCTCCAAACACCTGCACCAACCTGGAAAGGCCACAGAAATACCTAACAAAGAGAATCCATGGCCTCCAACACCTGTCATATGTGGACAGGCTCAAATCACTATCACCCTACTCGGTATCATACAGATTGCTCAGAGGTGATCTGTGTCTCGCCTACAAGGTAATAGCGAACCCTGCCCTACTACAGATGCTTCATATGTCTAACTCCGCGCACATTACCAGTTCAACAGGCCTAAATCTAATATGTGACATCAACAAAACCTGCTAGAGTGACAGGTTTGTCTCCCAGAGGCTGCCCCATCTCTGGAATAGACTTCCCATACATGTCAAACAAAGTACCTCGCTAACCATCTTCAAGTGCAACCTTGATGAGTGGATGGAAAAACAGAAATTTGCCCCAGGGGTACCACCTTTGTCCCTCATTGACAGGGGTGACAGGTGCTGACTGAGGTTTCTTTTCTGGAGATAAACTCTTGGCTAAGCTTGTAAGGGCCCCAGGGCCATTAGCCTAGTAACTTCCTATGATCCTATGATTGGCGCAGAGAAAGGACAACTTAGATTATTTTTACAGGGTCAGCAAGCATCTATGCATATTGCAAAGTAGATATAGTATGCTCAGGTGCATTTTAAACAAGGGATGTGCAGGCAGCATGAAAAATTGACTTTGAAATGCAAACAGGCTTCATTAGCATAGGCCACTTTACATAATTTCCTACTTTACATTTCATTATAGCTGATTTGCTTATACCTATTTGCAGTCTTTGCACATTAACATAAGTGGTTTCTATAAGTTGTCACCTAGCTATGTCTATTTGCAGATGTCACTGGTACTTGTAACACATTTGTGCAACGACTGTGAATACCAGCTTATGTTTTGCACATTGGCCCATCGTTTAATATAGTTACTAGCAACTCCTTTTATGCTATAAACGTATTATAAAATACTAAAATGTCTGCATCATATGACACTGAATACCACAGGTATGTGACCTGCTTATCTGGCACTTGCCATCATGCCAACTGCATGTGAAATATCTTTTGCTGATCTTTGTTCAAGACATACACTAACATTGTTATTTTAGCACTTCGCTTTTTTATATCACCATTTCTGTATGGTCAGATAATATCTAAATACATAGTAGTCCATTTTTATCTGGTTACCTTGTTTGTACCTTTATATTCTGTTGTCTGTTATGCAAAATTAGCATTCTGGATTGTACCTTAAAATCATTATTCATTTACTCATTTTATGATAAACAAAAGCATATCTACAAGAGTGGAATATTTACAAAATGTGGATAACCCACATTGCATCTGTTTGCTTCTGTATCTACAAAAGTTAATGAATATATCAGACACTATAATGAAAACAAAACTGATTTCATTCACATTACAAGGTATAATGGTAATTATACTACCTCCCACAAAAGTAATAAAACTTTCTGAACTCAGAAAATAAGGCAACAAATAGCTAATCAAAGCATTTCAATATTGGAAAGCCAAATATCAAATAATAATGGATGTATGTCTTTCTATATCATAGCTAAGTAATAACAATTGTGTCATATGGGAACAACATTAAATAGCAGAAAATATATTTTTGCTATAAAGCCGACACTTGATATCTTGCTTTAGTGAATAGCACTAACAATTTGAGTGATAGGCATACAATGGTTGATTCAAAAATGTGTGTACTACTGCCTTTGGTAAAATATATTACATACATGAACCACATCTTACTTTTACGTGCAAGCTGTCTTACCTGACAAGGATATCCTATTGCATCATTATTTAATAAGTAAACAAACAGACCTCTTAGTAGTGATTTCATAACAGATAAATGAGATAGCTTCCAAAAACAGCCAATGTTCCTGTTAACCACTCCATGATTATGCATATGAGCCATATGGTTTAAGTTGCTTTCTGATTTGAAAGGTTTGACCACTGTATCTTGCACCAGAATTTGAGAGGCTGTTTGAGAACTTGACTCATCTCTCTTGGAATAACATACTAACATTAGTAAAACTATAGTATTACCTCATCAAGTTATGCTGTTAATATTTCACCATATTACCCATGAATATATTACATTTTTGTGTTGACTTGCACTTGTGAAAGCAATCCTTGGTTTGCTGTTTCTGTCTTTCTCTTCCTCTATATGTATGTTTCTCTGTCTCCCTGGGCTCAGGGACAGCAATAAACCTATTATGAAAATGTATGTGTGATGAAGGAAAATGATCTTGCTGATGATAACCACTGCTCATGTCTCTCCATTTACACCAGTCAAGCACTTCATTTTGCACTCTCCTTTCCCTCCTTCCACTCTCTCTGGTTTTGTTCCCACTTCTTTTGAATCAGCTTCTCAACTCTTGTGCAAGCAAGTCAATCACACTCATCATACAGCTACAAGAACTTCACAAATTGGTCACCAAGGCAAATTACTGCAAGGAAGATAGCTAGTCACATAATATAGCAAAAAGAATTCCACTTAGAAGATCAGAATGCAATCCCAACAGCATTACTACAAACACCACCATCAATGACTATATGCATTCATACCCTATGCTACCTAAATAAGACAAAAACTGGGAGAGTTGTGGACAATTTGTTACAGGAACAGAGAAAAACACATTATTCATGCCTACAACTGTACTGTATGATTTATTGACATATCAAGTAAGAATATATTCTTAGTTTTTATAGACTGACATTATTATTACAGGAAACCATTCATATCATTAAAATACTTAGCCATGTATATGTTATCAATTTTACAACAGCTCCAGTCCTTTTATCTCTTTTACAATATTTAGTACTTTAGTTATAGTTGGTTTGGATTCTGATTTCCATTTTCTAGCAGTTGTTTTTTTATTTCTTCTATTTTTGGCAGTCAATAACATTAAACTTAGTAAGGTCTTAGTATGTCAAGGCAATTCAGATCATGCGCCCCATATCAAAATAATCATTTTTTTAGTTATAACCATTTTCTCCCCAGACATTTCTTGCAAAGTGCTCTGAAAGGAATTTTTAAAATCTGCCAGCTCCTTACGCTCCCCAAGAACATGCTCCCAGTTATCATTCTCTCTGTGTAATCACACCTTTAGTATCTGATGAGCAATTTTCTAAAGTCTTGCTTTGGATATAAAGTATGGAAGTTGGTGCAGAGAGTTAATGCTATGAGCTGCAGTCCCTATGGTATTAAGGTTTGATTCCCTTAGCCCTCATTTTCCTACTGTATGATCTTGAGCAAGTCTCTTAACCAGACAGTGTTTGGGGGCAGCCAGCAATTTGTGCTAGGCTCGTTAATGGTCCCTGGACTTCAAACACTTCCTAGCAAAAATCATAAACCTGGATTTTGTTGTATTCTTGGGAGCCATATAGATTTCTCACTGTTGAGTCTTTGTAATGTTAAAAATCTATCACCAGGAAGACTGTTTTATGTAACCCTCTGCTTGTCCAGTCTAGTGAATGCAGTGTTGATATGCCTAACTGTGGACTCATCATTAAAAGGACCTTGTGACTCCCTGCATGCCTATCTGCATGTGTGTGTGTGTGTGTGTGTGTGTGTGTGTGTGTGTGTGTCATACCTCTCAATTGTAAAGATTTTCACAGAATGTCCAGATTTTTGCCTCATATTTTTGGTCCATTTTTCATAAAATTGTGGTTTTCTGACAAGTTTGTGGCAAATCATTAAAGACTGAAGTTAAAAATAATGACAAACATCTGAGTTTCAGACCGTACCATTCAGAAAATTCATGCTAATGTAAAACCTGTTATTCTATCAACTTTCTAAATTTGTAAGAACAATATTTAAAAATTGTCCCTATTTTTGGGCTTTTGTCCAACTTTTATTTATGGCTTTGTCCACATTTCTTGAGGTGTGTGTGTGTGTGTGTGTGTGTGTGTGTGTGTGTGTGTGTATGTGTGTGTGTGAGTCCCTGGGTGACTGAGGTTTGCCATGTAGGTGTCTTTTTAATTATATCAGCATAGGTCGGTAGGATGTTTTGCTGTTGCTTGCTGACATATGGTGTCTTTGACAGGGAAGCATCCAAACTAAGTAAGCATTTACATCTCTTATTGAATCAGAACAGTCCAGAAGTGAAGAGTTGTCAGTAAACATGAGGCATTTGTTAAACTGCATCAAAACTTCTAGAGCTAGCAGCCTGTCAGATGAAAAAAGGAAGAACAAGCCAGGCACTCATGATAATAGGAACAGTACTGGTTTGATAGACGCTTTTTCTGGCACACTTTACCCCCACTGCCTATTGTTTATTAGCCACCTATTAACCAATCACCTCATTCATTCCCTGTCACTGGGGAAAGACCTGACCAGCAGAGGCCATCATTCAGGTATCCATTAGTAGTGGTTTGTGATTTTCTATTTATGTAGCCCTAGCCTCCCTAGATGCATTTATAAGGACATGTAATTGGATGGCAAGAAAGGATGCTACCTCATTTTCACAATGGGTGTTCCCTTCTTTGGATTCCCCAGTCTACAGCAAGGAAATCATGCCTACCCAATCTGCTCCCAAGCAGTTGAACCCTCCCCACTGCCCTGGAGAGGCAAGAAGGCCACATTCCTTTGTTTTGCTTCCTCCCTGCTTGGCTCCTCTGATGGCTGCACTGTTAATTAAACACTAGCCTCCTGGGTCACAGTCAGGGCTCTAACGCACACTGTTCCATGGAACCAAGTGTTAGATGTTTCTGTAAAGGAAGTAAACAATGCTAGCCAAGAATGAAAAACAGTAGTGATTTATCTATTTATCTATTAGCTACTACCTATCTATTACTAGTGCTTGCCTTATAACAGCTGTGTACATCTCAGAATCAGTGTGTTTCTGTCTTTTGTCTCACCAGTAGCAAATAAGTACCATTAATCCCAAGCCATTTCTGGAGAAGTGAGTCACAGACTCCATGCTTTATTTTGTGGCTGACACAGATTAAGCTTTAATTAATGTATCCTCCCATTTTTGTCTGATACAGCTGTTCTCCATGGTTTAGGTATTTGACCTGCCTTTGATCATTGCTTTCATCTGCTGTAGTTTGTAACTGTTCCAGGGATAGCCAGTTACTGCAATTGAACTTAAATTGGCATTTTCATTGTATGTTTTCCTTTTAATTGATTTTGAAATTATACAATTCACATGTGTATGTTTGGTTATTGAGTCATGACCGACTCATTGTGATGCTGTGATCAGATATAGAAAACATCTGCAGCATCTTCAAGGCAGAGATGCAAGAGTACTTTGTCAGCCAAATATTACCAGCAAAACAAGGCCAGTCATTATCCTAGGTGGCAAGCATCACAGACAACCACCTTGCCTTTGTGTCAATGAGACAATGCAGCTGTGCCTTTTCTATTACTTTCTATGGAATTTTGAAAAAATACTCTTGCTTCATCATTGCATAACATTTCTGTGTGCAAAACCTTTATGGAAGAACCAGTGTCTCTTCCCTCCACATCAGTGAACTATGTCACCATCATTGCCAATTTTGTATAGGAGTCATTTCACAAAATGATTCTGAAAATACTTTTTAAAGCTTACTTCTGCAATGACAGTTTGGATGACGTGTGAATTTCGTACCAAGCTAGTCTTTGGGTGAGCATGTGATGATTATTGGCACTAAATGTGTTTAATAATGCCCATTTGTTAACCAGATGGGCACACTAGACATGCAGTCCCTTTTCAAGGGCATCCCAGGAGCAATATCTGGTTAGATGACTTGCTATAAGTCACACAATAGGCAAAAAAGGGCTGAGGGAATCAAACCCTAAACCAGAAGTACTATAGCTTGCAACATTAACTTCTGCACCAACTGCCAGGCTTTAAAAGGATGCACATAATCTGTATGTAGAAGAAATGCCACAACACATAACATTTGTGTGTGTGTGTGTGTGTGTGTGTGTGTGTGTGTGTGTGTGTGTGTGTGTGTATTTCTGTGTGCGTGTGTGTTTTTGTGTGTGTGTGTGTCTGTGTGTGTGTGTGTGTTTGTGTCTCAAACGTTCATTATGACAGGGTTAGTAATCATGTCCATATTAATCTGTGTCCTAAGCTACTAATTTATAGATGTAGATACTGTGTGTGAGAGTGAAGAGCCATGCTGACTGTTTAGATTTACTTTGGACATGACTTTATAGTTATATTACTATTACTTTTTTGATAACCTTTGTCAGGTGATTTAGTGGTGAGGAGAGTATTCAGTGAAAAAGAAGATATTGGACAGCATTCATCTGCACAATGCTATGAGCATGCATTCCTTCAAGAAAGATGAAGCTGTCTGTTTCAGAGAGGTTTATGTTAATTTACATGGTGCGGAGAGATCTACTGTATACAGTAGATATTAGTGTGGTAGCTCATCTCTAGGAGTAGGACCAGAGGATTTTATTTCTGTTAGTAATTTCTGACAAACAAAATACTGACTTTAGTTGACATAGGTTTAAAAAGGTAGGTTGACAATATTGCTTACTGAAGGAGAACTCCCTTGAGAGGTAATGGTGTCACTAAAGTGCTTAGAAACATCTTTTGTTTTTCAGGAGGTGCTGATTGTGGCTTATTATTACTGTTGAAATACATTGAATGTAAAACATACTGAATTCCCTTCCATACTTCTGCGGGGAATGATTTGGAGGTGATCATAATCATTGGAAATATGTAATCTGATCTTTGATGATATCCACTTTGCAGGTACTATCTCTCTGCATTGCTGAAAAAGGCAAGACTGAGACGCTTTTGAACGTTGCCATAGTAAAATTTGGAGTAACATTAAATTTTCATTTGAGGCATCATCCACTGGTTTGATTCTGATGCTGCTGAGACTGATAGTGGAGTGGAGCACTACAAGGAAGATTGGAGTTGAAAAAAACATGGGAATTGTGGGAACAATATATGCAGAGCAGGAATGAGGTTTAAGAGGCAGGATTTGAATGAGCCATATAATGCTAAACCGGCAATGACTAGATAGATTATAAGTGATGTATAATGTTTGAAACTACAGTTGTTTCAATGTTGTCTGTGATGTATACTGTTTGCAACTAAAGGGGTATCATACTGGTTATTTTTTTATTTGTAAAAATGTAAGATTGCCTATGTCATGTGTGAACATTTAATAAATATGTTTGCTGGAAAAAAAACAAAAAACAGTGGTATCACCAAGGGTACTAGATGCAAGGATTGGACATCACTAAGGCAAGTGTTACAAAGTAGGGTTGATGAAGATTTTCAAGTCCCTTTTTAGCTGATGTATGTGGCCTTTGTTGTACAAGTGAATTTCCATGTAGTGAAGTAGAGAACTGGTCACTCATTGTCAAAGATTTCACAGCTAAGAATATTAGGGGTGTATTGCTGAAAATCCAGTCCAAGAAGCATTCTTTATTATTTGCCAATTTTACTAGCTAATATGCTGTATGATTTTTGATGTTTTCTTCAATCTAGAGGAGGGAGTTATCATTTAGAGGCATCCGTGTGTGTGTGCATGCGCTCGCACACACACACACACACACACACACACACACACACACACACACACACGCACACTAAGTGTTATGAAATTTATTAAGCATACAAATTGTGTGTGCTTGCATGTGTGCACACGTGTGTGTGTGTGTGTGTGTGTGTGTGTGTGTGTGTGTGTGTGTGTGTGTGTGTGTGTCTGTGTGGTGTCAGGGAGTATTTGTTTTACCCTATTAATATGTACTGATCCAGTAATATTAATTTTAGTCAATACCCCATAGTAGCTTACAATGATTTACAATTTGTGAAAGTATATATGGATACAGTGATTAAAGAAAGAATATTATGAAATGTTATGTCTATAAAAATAATTATTTGTTGTTCAGTTAGACATAAACAAACTGTAATAGAGTGTGCAGTTTCAGTTAGTATGGTAAAGCAGTTATACAAATGAGGATAATAGCAACAGCTGGGCTTTTCTTTGGCATTCATTTTTCTTTATGGTCAGAGCTTCTTGACTGTCTGATGGACATTGGAGAAGATTAAAAGGAAAGTCTGGAGTATTCTGGCATACTGTGACTCCACCTGTACCTTTGTGTCTTGTAAAACTTGACAAAGCAGTAGTCAAAGAAGCTGAGATTAGGTGGTGGGACTGGGCCTAGAACCATATCTCAGGCAGCATTTGGATGTCAGATTTTTGTACACCCAGCCATTTATCTAGGCAAGGTAATTTATTACTGATGCTCTTCTCATTCAAATGGATAAGTCCTCACTTCTCCTGCAAGAGAAACAAAGACCGTATTTTCTACCTGAGTTTTTGGGTTTGAAGGTCTGTTTTCTGCTTGAGGAAGGATGAACTGATGACATACTTTGAAAGTAGTCATTTATCGAAATAAAGCATTTTTCTTTTACTTCAGATCTCCAGAAATGGACTGTAAAAGAGTTGATAAAACAAGAAAGTCATGAAGGAAAGAGTTTGCACTTACACGAAGGTAAAGATAAAAGATTATATGGTGTAGGACTGTTCTGAAGAAACAGGTGGAATCAGTACCAGAGGAGACAGAATGAAATGTAAGAATTAAAGATAATAGAAAGAAAAGTGTGGACAGATGGTTGTGAGTGTAGACTAGCCTGATTAACACAGTGATGATTAGAAGAGGTGGTGATATGTTCATACATTCATAGGTAAGTACTAAGCTAGCTGCTCTTGTAGGCCATTTTAAACATAGCAAATTTAGCCTGAAAGGTGAGAATCAATATATACAAAGGTAGGATTAGTGGAGGGGGGAATGGTCAACAAGAAATTTTCTGAAGAAAAAATGTAAAAATCACTACTCCAAGGTACTACGTATTGCAGTCTATGTGCCATTTACATTTTATTTATGTAAAACTGCACAACCATTTAGAAAAGAACAGAAGAACACATTAGTGGTGCTGGTTATAGAATTCAGAAAACATCACAAGCAATTCATGTTAACAAGACAGATAATTTATATAAATTTAAATTCCATCATTTACAAGATATTGATGTATATCAATATCACTGTCTCCTGCAGTCTTTCTCTCTATATATGTAAATATATATGGGGTGGTGATATAGAGGTCTTGTTACCGAAATGGGAGGCAAATCGACAGCTAAATTTAGAAAATAACTGTGGTATACGTTTGAACAATAAGCTCATTCTAAAACTGTATTTAAAGCTGAAGAGTTAATTCTGTTTTGTTAATTTATTGCATTATTATGATGGTTATAAAAATTGACCTCTGGATATATTTGTAAATATAAAGTTGAAGAAGTGTGAAAGCCTAATTTTTTTCTATTTTGTTTTTTATTGTTTTTAAAAAAAGTATTTTTGGATACACAATTGGCACTTCTTGTTTGATTTCAAGTATGTGTGTGTGTTTATGTGGCAATTTCATACTTTCTAATTTCCTAGTTGGATTAGACATCATGTCAGAGTCCATAAATTTTAGAAATATATGCAAAGAAGACTGATAATGCAATAAATAATAAAGAAGCTGATAGATCATAAGCAAAGAGAGAGTAACTGACAGAAGAAGACTGGAAGGAAATCTTTAGATACTACAGAATGAGTCTGAATTACATAAAAAGCAATACAGATAACCACAGAAAAGCCCGAGTTATATACGAAGCAATGTAGATGCCTGGGGAAGAGCCTGAGTTACCAAAGAAGCACTGCATATACCACAGAAAGAGCCCAGGTTACATAATTAACAATGCAGATACCACAGAAAGAGCTTGAGTTACATAAGAAGAAATGCAGATGCCACAGAAAGACCCCAAGTTACATAAAAAGTAATGCAGATAACAACAGAAAAGCCAAAGTTATATATGAAGCAATGTAGATACCTGGGGAAGAGCCTGAGTTACCAAAGAAGCACTGCAGATACTACAGAAAGAGCCCAAGTTACATAATTAACAATGCAGATACCACAAAAAGAGCTTGAGTTACATAAGAAGAAATGTAGATGCCACAGAAAGAACCAGAGTTACATAACAAGCAATACAGATACCACAGAAAGAGCCCAGGTTACATAGAAAACAATGCAGATACCACAGAAAGAGTCCAAGTGACACAAGAAGCAATGTAGTTACCACTGTAAGAGCCCAAGTTACATAAGAAGCAATGCAGATACTACAGAATGAGCTGGAGTTATATAAGAAGCAATGTAGATACCACAGAAAGAGCCCAAGTTACATAAGTAGCAATACAGATACCACAGAAAGAGCCCAAGTTACACAAGAAACAATGCAGATACCACAGCAAGATCCTGAGTTATATAAGAAACAATGCAGATACCACAGCAAGAGTCTGAGTTACATAAGAAGCAATGCAGGTACCACAGAAAGAGCTCAAGTTACATATGAAGCAATGCATATACCATGGAAACAGCCAGAGTTACATAAGAGGCAATGCAATGCAGATACCAATAAAAGAGCCCAAATTACATAAAAAGCAATGCAGATAACCACAGAGTCAAAATTACATAAAAAGCAATGCAGATAACTACAGAAAGAGCCCAAGAGTCAAAAATACATAAAAAGCAATACAGATAACTATAGAAAGAGACGAAGTTACATAAAAAAAAAAATTCAGATACCACAGAAAGAGCTTGAGTTACATAAAAAGCAATTCAGACCCCACAGAAAGAATCAGAGTAACATAAGAAACAATGAAGATACCCAACAAAGAGCCCAAGTTACATAAGTAGCAATGCAGATACCACAGAAAGAGCCAAAGTTACATAAGAAGCAATGCAGATACCACAGAAAGAGCCTAAGTTACATAAGATGCAATGCAGATACCACAGAAAGAGCACAAGTTACATAGAAAGCAATGCAGATACCACAGAAAGAGCCTGAGTTCCATAAGATGCAATGTAGATAGCACAGAAAGAGCCTGAGTTAGATAAAAAGCAATGCAGATAACACAGAAAGAGCATGAGTTACATAAGATGCAATGCAATGCAGATACCAATGAAAGAACCCAGGTTACATACAAAGCAATACAGATAACTACAGAAAGAGCCCAAGAGTCAAAATTACATAAAAAAACAATACAGATAGCTACAGAAAGAGCCCAACTTACATAAAAAAACAATTCAGGTACCACAGAAAGAGCCCAAGTTACATAAAAAGCAATGCAGATACCACAGAAAGAAGCAGAGTTACATAAGATACAACGTAGATACCACAGAAAGAGCCCGAGTTAGATAAAAAGCAATGCACATACCACAGAAAGAAGCAGAGTTACCTAAGAAGCAATGAAGATACCAGACAAAGAATCCAAGTTACATAATTAGCAATGCAGAGAACACAGCAAGAGCCCAACTTACCTAAAAAGAAATGCAGATACCACAGAAACAGCCCATGTTACATAAGAAGCAATGCAGATACCATAGCAAGAGCCCAAGTTGCATAATTAGCAATGCAAATACCACAGAAAGAGCCTGAGTTACATAAGAAGAAATGCAGATACCACAGAAATTGCCTAAGTTACATAACAAGCAATGCAGTTACCACAGAAAGAGCCCAAGTTACATAAAAAGCAATGCAGATATCACAGAAAGAGCCTGAGTCACATAACAGGAAATGCAGACACCACAGAAAGAAGCAGAGTTACATACAAAGCAATGCAGATACCACAGAAAGAGCTGGAGTTACATAAGAGCAATGCAGATACCACAGCAAGAGCCTGAGTTACATAAGATGCAATGCGATGTAGATACCAATGAAAAAGCCCAAGTTACATAAGAAGCAATGCAGATACCACAGAAAGAGCCCGAGTTAGATAAAAAGCAATGCAGATACCACAGAAAGAGCCTGAGTTACATAAGATGCAATGCAATGCAGATACCAATGAAAGAGTCCAGGTTACATAAAAAGCAATGCAGATAATCACACAAAGAGACAAAATTACATAAAAAGCAATGAAGATAACTACAGAAAGAGCCCAAGAGTCAAAATTACATAAAAAGCAACACATATAACCATAGAAAGAGCCCAAATTACATAAAAAACAATTCAGATACCACAGAAAGAATCAGAGTTACATAAGAAACAATGAAGATACCTGACAAAGAGCCCAAGTTACATAAGTAGCAATGCATATACCACAGAAAGTGCCAGAGTTACATAAAAGCAATGCAGATACCACAGAAAGAGTCTGAGTTACATAAGAAGAAATGCAGACACCACAGAAAGAGCCCGAGTTACATAAAAAGCAATGCAGATGCCACAGAAAGAGCCCAAATTACATAAGAAACAATGCAGATATCACAGAAAGAGCCCAACTTAGATAAAAAGCAATGCAAATGCCACAGGAATTGCCGAAGTTAGATAAGAAGCAATGCAGATACCACAGAAAGAGCCCAAGTTACATAAAAAGCAATGCAGATACCACATAAAGAGCCTGAGGTGCATAAGAGGAGATGTAGACACCACAGAAAGAAGCAGAGTTACATAAGAAGCAATGCAGATGCCACAGAAAGAGCCCAAGTTACTTAAGAAGCAATGCAGATACCACAGAAAGAGCTGATGTTACATAAGAAGCAATGCAGATACCACATCAAGAGCCTGGGTTACATAAGATGCAAAGAGCCCAAGTTACATAAAAAGCAATGTATATAACTACAGAAAATGCCCAAGTTACATAAGAAGCAATGCAGATATCACAGAAAGAGCCCGAGTTAGATAAAAAGAAATGCAGATACCACAGAAAGAGCCCGAGTTACATAAGATGCAATGCAATGTAGATACTAATGAAAGAGTCCAGTTTACATAAAAAGCAATACAGATAATCACAGAAAGAGACAAAATTACATAAAAAGCAATGCAGATAACTACAGAAAGAGCCCAAGAGTCAAAAATACATAAAAAGCAATACAGATAACTACAGAAAGAGCCCAAATTACATAACAAAAACAATTCAGATACCACAGAAAGAACCTGAGTTACATCAAAAACAATGCAGATTCCACAGAAAGAATCAGAGTTACATAAGAAACAATGAAGATATCCGACAAAGAGCCCAAGTTACATAAGAAGCAATGCAGATACCACAGAAAGAGCCAGAGTTACATAAAAGCAATGCAAATGCCACAGAAAGAGCCCAAATTACATAAGAAGCAATGCAGATATCACAGAAAGAGCCCAACTTAGATAAAAAGCAATGCAAATGCCACAGGAATTGCCCAAGTTAGATAAGAAGCAATGCAGATACCACATAAAGAGCCCAAGTTACATAAAAAGCAATGCAGATACCACATAAAGAGCCTGAGGTACATAAGAGGAAATGCAGACACCACAGAAAGAGCCCGAGTTACATAAAAAGCAATGCAGATGCCACAGAAAGAGCCCAAATTACATAAGAAGCAATGCAGATATCACAGAAAGAGCCCAACTTAGATAAAAAGCAATGCAAATGCCACAGGAATTGCCCAAGCTAGATAAGAAGCAATGCAGATACCACAGAAAGAGCCCAAGTTACATAAAAAGCAATGCAGATACCACATAAAGAGCCTGAGGTGCATAAGAGGAAATGCAGACACCACAGAAAGAAGCAGAGTTACATAAGAAGCAATGCAGATGCCACAGAAAGAGCCCAAGTTACTTAAGAAGCAATGCAGATACCACAGAAAGAGCTGATGTTACATAAGAAGCAATGCAGATACTACAGCAAGAGCCTGGGTTACATAAGATGCAAAGAGCCCAAGTTACATAAAAAGCAATGTATATAACTACAGAAAATGCCCAAGTTACATAAGAAGCAAAGCAGATACCACAGAAAGAGCCCGAATTAGATAAAAAGAAATGCAGATACCACAGAAAGAGCCTGAGTTACATAAGATGCAATGCAATGCAGATACTAATGAAAGAGTCCAGTTTACATAAAAAGCAATACAGATAATCACAGAAAGAGACAAAATTACATAAAAAGCAATGCAGATAACTACAGAAAGAGCCCACGAGTCAAAAATACATAAAAAGCAATACAGATAACTACAGAAAGAGCCCAAATTACATAACAAAAACAATTCAGATACCACAGAAAGAGCCTGAGTTACATCAAAAACAATGCAGATTCCACAGAAAGACTCAGTTACATAAGAAACAATGAAGATATCCGACAAAGAGCCCAAGTTACATAAGAAGCAATGCAGATGCCACAGAAAGAGCCAGAGTTACATAAAAGCAATGAAGATACCACAGAAAGAGTCTGAGTTACATAAGATGCAATGCAATGCAGATGCAATGAAAGAGCCCAAGTTACATAAAAAGCAATGCATATAACTACAGAAAGAGCCCAAGTTACATAAGAAGCAATACAGATACCACAGAAAAAGCCTGAGCTAGATAAAAAGCAATGCAGACACCACAGAAAAAGCCAGAGTTACATAAGATGCAATGCAATGCAGATACCAATGAAAGAGCCCAGGTTACATAAAAAGCAATGCAGATAACTACAGAAAGAGTCAACATTACATAAAAAGCAATACAGATAACTACAGAAGAGCCCACCAGTCAAAATTACATAAAAGGCAATACAGATAACTACAGAAAGAGCCCAAGTTACATAAAAAACAATTCAGATACCACAGAAAGAGCCTGAGTTACATAAAAAGCAATGCAAATACCACAGAAAGAATCAGAGTTACATAAGAAGCAATGAAGATACCAAAGAGCCCAAATTACATAAGTAGCAATGCAGATACCACAGAGAGTGCCCGACTTACATAAAAAGCAATGCAGATACCACAGAAACAGCCCAAGTTACATAAGAAGCAATTCGTATACCGCAGCAAGAGCCTAGGTTGCATAAGTAGCAATGCAAATACCACAGAAAGAGCTTGAATTGCATAAGAAGAAATGCAGATACCACAGAAAGAACCAGTGTTACATAAGAAGCAATGCAGATACCACATAAATTGTCTAAGTTACATAAGAATCAATGCAGATACCACAGAAAGAGCCCAAGTTACATAAAAAACAATGCCGATACCACAGAAAGAGCCTGAATTACATAACAGGAAATGCAGACCACAGAATGAAGCAGTTACATAAGAAGCAATGCAGATACCAGAGAAAGAGCATGTTACATAGAAAGAGAAAGCAATGCAGATACCACAGAAAGCGCTAGAGTTACATAAGAAGCAATTCAGATACCACAGCAAGAGCCTGAGTTACATAAGATGCAATGCAATGCAGATACCAATGGAAGAGCACAACTTACATAAAAAGCAATGCGTATTACTACAAAAAGAGCCCAAGTTACATAAGAAGCAATGCACATACCACAGAAAGAGTCCGAGTTAGAGAAAAAGCAATGCAGATATCACAGAAAGAGCCTGAGTTACATAAGATGCAATGCAATGCAGATACCAATGAAAGAGTCTATGTTACATAAAAAGCAATGCAGATAATCACAGAAAGAGTCAAATTACATAAAAAGCAATACAGATAACTACAGAAAGAACCCAAGTTACATAAAAACAATTCAGATACTACAGAAATAGCCTGAGTTACATAAAAAGCAATGCAGATTCCACAGAAAGAATCAGAATTACATAAGAAACAATGAAGATACCTGACAAGGAGCCCAAGTTACATAAGTAGCAATGCAGATACCACAGAAAGAGACAGAGTTACATAAAAAGCAATGCAGATACCACAGAAAGAGCCCAAGTTACATAAGAAGCAATGCAGATACCACAGAAAAAGCTTGAGTTACATAAGATGCAATGCAATGCAGATACCAATGAAGGAGCCCAAGTTACATAAAAAGCAATGCATATAACCACAGTAAGAGTCAAAATTGCATAATAAACTATACAGATAACCACAGAAAGAGCCCACGTTACATAAAAAAATTTCAGATAATCCTGAGAATGAGCCACAGTTACATAACAAGCAATGTAGTTACCATAGAAAAAGTCTGAGCTGCATAAGACATAATGCAGATACCACAGAAAAAAACAGGGTTACATGAGAAGCAATGCAGATACCTTAGAAAGAACTAGAGTTGCAGAACATACATCTCCATTAATGAGCAAGCCCAGAGATTCCTGGACTTTGTTATCACAAATTCTCTGGATCAGGTAGTCAGAGTACCATTAGAGGAAACAACATCCTTCATCTTGCCTTCACAGATATGTGGTTATTATGCTCCATTCCTTGTGTACCTTTCTCACTTATCAAGCCTGACCACAACATAAGTCTCATTCAAAATAAAACTAAAACCTGAGATCTTCACTGTTGCTGGAACTTTTAGAAATTTCTACAAGGAAAGCTTCCTACTTCTAAGTGATACACTGGCAAGTTTCAAATCCCTCCAAACCCAGAAAACACTACTGCTCATGCAGACACATACATGGCTAACATATCAGCATGCAAAGAACTGCAAAGAAGCAGCTGTATCCTATAGAAACAAACACAGGGTGAACCCCAAAACAAACCTCCATGGTGGAACCACAATATAAATCAACTTTATAACAAAAGGAAAAAATGTGTGGCCGGAATAATAAGTGAAACACCCAGCATCTTAGAAAACCCATCATGAAATTAAATAAGCAACTTAGGAGTCTAATTAAAACCAACAAGTCCAAAATTTGAGGCAAAAAGTGCCACCCATGCCAAAGACAATGGCAAAGCCTTCTTCAACTATGTCTGTAATCTGAAAAGTGCTACGTGCTTACTAAGAAGTAAAGATGGAGCAGGCGGAGGAACCTATGCGAATACAGTAATAGATAATAAGTAGAACAAGTAATATTCAAAGCTACAGTTGCAGAAAGCAAAAAAAAAAAAAAAAAGCACAATCCATAAAGCCTATTGCGTGTTAACGATTATTTTGAAGAAGAGGTCAAATTAGAAGGTAGAGTAATAAAAGGCAACTTTTTGGGGTGGAAAAAGTAAGAAAATAGAAGCGAGTGTGAACCTGATAGAGGAATGACATGCAAAATAAAATGACTGTGAAAATGTTTGAGACAAGTAGATATTGTCTGTCAGTGAAGCCAACATAATGCAAAATACTGCTCACACAGGAATTCATCATTGAAAAATATTTGTCTGACGGATAAAACCCTGAAAAAAATTGGTGAAAGCCACTGTCATCAAACAAGTAAAAAAAATGTTTTTCTTTTTTTTACAGGGGCAAACTGCCCTGCACCTCCTATGTCAGGAGAGATCGCTCACACCTCCCCTAACTTATATATACCAACTGCATGGTCATGCAACAGTGAAAAAAATGAATAGCTCAATGATCTTTGAAAAGTGGCTTTCAGCGATGTAGCATTTAAGGTTTTATCTACTGGACAAATCAGCACTGAACACTCTTCATGTCCCCTCATAAGTAAGTACCTGAATGCTTAAGAGAATTATGCAGTGGTTTGTACTTTACTTTTATTGGGTTAATGTATAGTGAAAGATACATCGTAGTTGCTGACAGCTGAGCTTTCCACTCAAAGACCCATTATATTCCACATTTTTACAAACAGTAGCTCTAGTCTTTCCATAAAATATCTACAATTTTTGGGAGACTGAACACTGACAATTATCCAGATTTTCACAACTAGCATTTCAAAATACTTTGTAAGAACCAAGGTATTGTGCATAAAGTGGTTACTGTGGCCAACAGACAACTGGAACGCTGCAGGTCTGATCTATGCAAAGCCGTAAGAACAGTTAAATCAAGTTCAAGTTTAGTTTTAGTTAACTGATTATGACAAAGCAGTGATACATAAAATATGTTAAGTAACATAAAAAATAACATAAATAAATCTATTAATGAATACAAATATGTGTCAATGAGGCACCTTTTAATGTTTCAGTGTTTCATAAATTCAGACTCTGAGCCTATTATAGGCCTTCAAAGAGCATACTTCCTGTCAATTACACTTTCTTCTAAACAGACATCAAGTTTGCATTTTAAAACAAAGTAGAGACTCTGAACTTCTTCAATATAGGTGAGGGGAGTTCTACCATCTTCCTGCTCTGTTATAAAATGTAGTAGCAAGAAAAGTCAGTTTTGGACAAGAAACCTCTACCAATTTATTTAAATTCTAAGGTCCAAATTTAGAAGTAGTAAAATACATTTCTAGAGTGGCACCAAATAAATCATTTGTGCAACTCAGAGTCTTACCAGAAAAGTGAAACTAAATGGCCGGTGAATACAGTGACAAATGAAGAACATACTGTCACGAGGTACCATTCATTTCTCAATACATAGCATGGTATTGATGGTGGTGAGACAGTTCTGACTGTGAATTTGGTTTGGTGAATAAATTATAAGCGACAAGTCCAATACAATTATACCTGTCAGACAAGCATTTTATGAACAGACATTTACAGTTAAATGATTAGATTTACTCATATGCCACTTGATTCTATAGTGACAATGTTTACTTTTATAGATATCCAAAGGTTCTAAAGTATGCAGAGTTATGTGAAAAAAAAATATTTTTTTAACAAATTCATTTTGTGTGTGTGTGTGTGTGTGTGTGTGTGTGTGTGTGTGTGTGTGTGTGTGTGTGTGTGTGTGTGTGTGTGTGTGTGTGTGTGTGTGTGTGTGTGTGTGTGTGTGTGTGTGTGTGTGTGTGCGTGTGTGTGTGTGTGTGTGTGTGTGTGTGTGTGTGTGTGTGTGGCAGATTATGGGGAACAGTCACCAAATCCCATACATTTATAAAAATAGACATCTGATTATGCATATATGAAAATATTTGGAGCCCATGAGGTTATGCATAGTGGGAATTTGCTCTGACTGTGCCTAAGTACAGTTAAGGCACAATTCAGAGACACCAGCTGCACTTAGGCACAGTAGTTTCAAGTAGTCTAAGAAAGTAGTATGCAAATGAAAATATACTGAGTTGTAAATGAGGAAGCTATGGAAAATGTGCAGCTATCTTATACAAATAGGGCTTCATCCTACCTTTATGCTATTCATAGTCACTTTTTGATGTGGATTTGTACTGTGCCACAAGGCTTATTAAAGTAAATTTGCATTTTTTATCTACTTTGCAATCCGTGAGGATGCTTGAGTTTGTTGTTAGCTTAGCTGTTTCCCATTCTTAGATGGTTGTGTTGGTCTTACCAAAGACCAAGTGTGCTTAGTAAAGCCATCCGGTCAAGAAGAAGAAGAAGAAGTAGAAGAACAGGATATAGGCAAAGGCTGACCTATCTGAATTTTACTGATTAGGAAGTTTTGGATAGATTTAGAGTGTATGGGGACATAGTGCAGGCTTTAGTCAGATTGTATGGCCCACAAATAGGGACTGGGAGGATGTATGTATGTATGTATGCATGTATAACACTCACTGTACTTGTCACTGGGACCTTCAAGAGACAAACTGGGGACACAATGGGTATCTCACTGACTTCTAACTTAATAATTTCATCACCTCCTCAACTTTTATTTTTGACGCATCTGGATCACAACATATATTTCCTAGTGCCATCTCAAGACCAAGCAAGTTCCATGTGTATCTGCTATGGGATGGCATGCTTTCCTAAGCTGATTGATGTGATAGACTGCACCTATGTTACCATTAGAGCCCTATCTGAACCACTGGAGGAGCAGTATCAGAATAGGAAGGTCTACTATTTCATCAATTGTCAGGTAGTGTGTGTGATGCATGGGGGTGGAAAACCAGTGTGTCAACCCAAACATCCTGACAGTGCCCACGATTCCCATATTTGGCATACATGCTCAATCTGCTACTTTATTCTCATGGTAGGATTCCTCATGGTTACCAAATTGGTAAGTGCAAAGCATTTGAATGTTTCTAACCATAGATATTTTAGTATCTGTAGAGTGGTATAGGTGCTACTAAATATCCCTTTCCTCTTTTTTTGGGAGGGTAGCTGACACAGGGTGCCCAAATGAACACCGGCTAATGACACCAATCTGTAACCCCCCAGGGAGCTGCTACAGGCTGCTTCAACACTGACCTGTCCCAGACATGGGTATTCACTGTGTGATTGTTTGGCTTGCTGAAATATCATTTCTATTGCATGGACCAGTCTTGGGAGGGGGCTTCAATATGACTCTACAACTGCACACAGGATGATTACAGCCTGCTTCATTCTACACAGCATGACCATCTGTTGGTGTGGTGAACAAATGATGTGGACAGTCACCAATAGTTGCTTTGCAGCTGCCTCTAACTATATGTAGTATGGCAATCTCTCCATCAGGCTTAGGCATGGCATATGGCTACACAGGCAAAAAGACAGTGCCTAGTCTGCATCTCTGGGCCATAGCATTCACTTAACAACAGCGGGAAAAAAACAGTTTCACAGATAAGTCATGTGGTGTTGCTTGTGGTTTGTGCTGTATGGTGCATGGTCAAATGAGGCTGTGCAGCAGACATTTGATATTTTTCAACAATAGAAATACTGTTTTTCATAACAATACCATTGGCTACCATTTGTACAGTGCTGAGGTGGAAATGGCACAAGCACAAGTTACACTGACAGGGATTGAGTGCTGAAAAGCAGGTTTTGTGACGCATTTATGGCTATACTGTTATTTTACCTGCAGTGTCCTGAACAGACTGTGCTGACTGTTAATGAGCACAAACTACTTACATTAAGAGAACTGCTTTTCTCTCTATTTTTTCTCCAGTTGGTATTCTCTGCTTTCTGTTTTCAGATTCCAGTAAGAAGTGTTGAAGTAGCCGTTTGTGTAAATGGACAGCTGTGCAAGTACTGTTTTCCTTTTACTGATTTTCAAACTTTAAGCTATATTTGGATGGTGTCATGCAAAATGTCCCTTATAAATGTGGATGATGGTCCCTTAGACTGAAAGCAAGTGCTGACATTTAAGCTTGATGTTGAGCTGTCCCAAAAACAAGGGGGGATCTCCTTTATTTAGGGGAAACCCTTGACATTGACTAACTGCATTGCAGGATCTCGACCTTGACTGAGAGAGGTTCTTCCATATGATGTGGAAGTCTGATGAAGGCTATTTGTCTTCTTCTTTGAGGAATCCACTTGAATGCATGCTACTTTTTCTTGATATGCTCATGGTGTGCAGCTTACCCATCACCCATGTGAGTGGACACATCCTTGGCCACATCCATCTGTGTTCCCAATGTGTGTCTGGCAAGCCTTTATGAGTGTGTGCATGGAATATTGTTTATACAACCATAGTGTACATGAGAATCATGACATTGCCCCTGATCTCAGTTATTTACATGTATTGGTGGAATTCCATTTCCAATTCATGTATACTCTGCAGTACTCTAAGCATCTATATAAGGTTCTCAGTGGCAGTATCCTGGGTTTGAACTACTTCATGGTACATCTGCTGCTGGATAGCTAAGGCCTTGTATGTCTCTGGAGCTAACAGTGAGATATATCTTCAACTGGCACCTTTGTGTACAGACGTGACAGTAGATAGTCCTACCTCTGAAAGGTGTCTTTTGTCAAGGAGTTCAGACTGTGCACAAGAAGCAGGTTTTGAGTTGTCTGGGATCACCCCAGGCTGTAATGACATTCTCTCATTGAACATTTCCGAGTGGGGGAACAAATCACTAAATATAGATTTCATCCAAGGTGCAAACGAAATAACAGGAAAAAGATCACCTTTTGATGTCACTTTCTGTGCTTTAATGAAATCAGCTTTGTAGTTTCATCTTTCAAAACGGTTATCACCATGTGCTATTATGCAGTGTCATTTGTGTATGTTTCATGCTCAGACCCAGATGAGCATAGCTGTGGGAAGCTGTTATGTATAGTTTATACACAATTTCCATCTTTTGTGGCTGTTTTTAGTGTATTCTAGGATACTTTCCCCTATTTTGCATTGACCATGCATTACTTTCTAAAGCTGTATCTCTGCCAGTTTTCTTCAGTAATATTATGCTGCTCTCCACGCTGCTAGTTTTTCTGTATTTATCTATTGGAGTGTCTGATATTACCAGATTTTTAACATTTGTGCTGTTAAAGTTTAATACAACTCAGTGTGATGTTTGTGCATCTTGCACGATGCCTGAGACAGTCATTCGCCTAACTAAACTCACCCTGTTAATGTTAATTAAAAGAACATTCTGAGACACCAAGACAAAGTATCAAAGAAAATCTGCAAACACTTTGTATGAAAGAGAGTGCAGCATTTGGCATCCTTACAAGGCACAGAAAGAAGTAAAAATACCTCACACTAATATGCCTTATAGTCCCTGTCTTTATCATCTCCATCATTTCTGCAAATAGTGCCAATGTAATGGTCATTTATTTTGTTACATTATTAAGCTGCAAAGACTAGCTAGAAAAGAAAAGAAAAGAAAAGAAAACACTATGAATTTTGCAGCAAGCCATTCCTGGAAATGTTCTTATTTCTCAGAAAGCAAGCTGTAATAGGCAGCAATAACAGACAATTAACAGCAGGGAAGCAGTTTCGATTTGAGAAGTGTTTATTGTTTGTAGTTATGTGGCAGGAGGAGTTTATAGCTTTCAATGGAATCATAGTTTTGCTCCTCTGTAAATGTTCTTATATTTTTTTGTCTTTGTATTGATTGACAGGTTGAAGCACATCTTCAACAGGCATGTGGCAGCAGGGAATCACGTCTCAGGGAGTATGACATTTATTACAAGTGAAGAAACAGCAGGAAGAAGAGTTATGATACATGGAGTAATTATGTATCATGGATCAGAAATTTTTTCGATGTTTGTGGGAGTGTGTGTATGTGTTTTTCCTGACTGTTTTGGCATATTGCACAGTATGTTGATGCATTACATCTGCTTGCAGCAAAGATTCTTATCCTAGAAGAAAACACATTTGTAGTTTTAAGTAATAACAGACACTCTATTGCATGTGTATAAGGAGGATACATAGTTGCAGTCGGGGTCATATTATGATATCTTAAATAAAGTTCAGATCCTAAATATTTATTAACTCCCTGATTACACCTACTCAACTACTGCTGAATTGCGGTGCCATTCTGACACTTGTAACTCCATAAGGAAGCTTATTTCAGGGGCCCATTAGCCTGTCATAAAAAAAAAAAAAAAAACATCCCTTCACTATTCATATGCTTTCAGACTCCATCCTTTTCACATCTTCAGATTCCATTTTTTCTGTTTATTGCTTTATTGAAATATTTTGCTGTTTTGGACTTTTTAAAATTACTGTTAGATATTTAAAATATCAAATAGTTCCACTTTAGTCTCTGTTCATGCGGATTAATCTGATCACATACCATTTTGTTCTTATCTTTTGACTTATTTTATCTCATTTATGTTGCAATACAGATGATGACTTCAGAACTAAATATAAGGATGCAGAGGGGATACATCACTGAAACATTTAAAGCTTCCAAGTTTCTTTATATCAGATGCCTGAGAACAGAATGAAAAAGTCTGTGGTACAATTTGGCTATCTTTATGGAAATATGAGCAAGTATTATCTTACAAAAACAGTGTTGAATATTTGGAATAGTCTGTTTAAGAGGTAGGTTGAAAAACAGTGACCGGTTTCAAAAATACAGACCTTTATTGTATGTGTGTGTGTGTGGGGGTGGGGTGGGGGGGGGGCAGATGATAACCTGTTAGACTACTCTGATTTATAGTTTATTCTGTAAATATTGGACAGATGAGTTGGGCATATACTACATCTATGCTATATGAATCTATATTTCTGTGTAGTAGAGGTACAGGACGATCTGTAGGAAGCAGTATAACATTAACATGTATGCCTGTTTAAAACTTCAGTGTGAAGTGCTTCAAGTCAGGACATCAATGCCCGCTAGAAAATAACCAATCTGAATATTTACAAATAAAGAGACATTTCCATCTTTCCTTCACCTATAAATATATGGTGCAAAGTGACTCCTATTTTATGCAATTATTAAATCAAGTTTCTGCAATAAAACACAGTGTAATTAATTGTCTAGGTCTCCACTTATGGGAGCAATAAATGGCCTAACAGCAATACACGAATAACAAAATACTGATAACAATAAATAGAAGAATTAATTCATGTCCCCATGCTGAAATGCTCGCAGTATACTGCCACCAGTCAAGAATGCAAATCATCTGAAGATGTGCATAGTGTGAGCCTTTGATTCTACTACTTCATCACCACCTACCAGTACATTATAGTGTGCATATGCACACCAACACACATATACACGCATGCGACACACACACACACACACACACACACACACACACACACACACACACACACACACACACACACACACACACACACACACACACACACACACACACACACACACACACACACACACACACACACACCTGAGTGGCATCAATGGGCAGAATTGAACAAAAACTACATGGATTAATTTTCCATGTTGGCATAGTAGCACGGAGCTTACAAAGAAGTAAGCAGCCATGTGATTTATAGGTTCATAGGTTGGTACTAGGCTATCAGCCCTAAGGCCTATACAAGCCTAGCCAGAACAATTCCCTGGCTATTTCTTCCCACACTATTTACTTCCCTGGACCCCTGTCTAGCAGGGCGACTGACGTGATCCCCAGGGTGAATTTCCTTTCTCCCATCCAATCGTCAAGGTTCCTTTTGAAGATGGCCAAAGAGGCACTCTGCTTGACATGTATGCACAATCTATTCCAGAGTCTGGGGAGTCTCTGGGTCAGGAACCTATCCCTCCAGCATGTTTTGTTTATTGTGATGACAAGGTTTAGATTCCTGGAGCGTGTGGCTCTGAGGGATTGGGATTTCTTTAAGTGAAGCATGTCCAACAGCTCTGGGTTTGACATGGTCTTGTATGTTAAGCAGAGATCGCCTCTGAGTAGACGATATGCGACAGAGTATAGCTGGAGTTTTTTTAAGGCGGTCAGCATAGGACATCTGTTTTAGGCCTGTGATTCTTTTAGTGAGGTATTTCTGCGGCCTTTCTAGTTGTTGCAGACGTCTTGAGAGGTACAAACCAAACATTATTCAGTAAACAGAGCTGAGGGGCATGCATGAGCATGCCAACACGGAAGTGTTTGTGGCATGCAAATCACATGTTTACATGGTGCACCACTGTGCTGAGCATGCCTGTTCATAGGGGTGTGTCTATTGACTGCTGAGCATTGTTTATACCTGCGGCACAGGTTTGCATGCCATGTCACAGTGCTTAGTAAGGAAGGCTGTCAAAAAAAGAAAAAAAAAGAAGTTGGCTGAGAAAGCCAATCATATATAAATGACTGATGATCCCTGTTCCACCTAAACCGGGCCATTCCAACCCCTCAATGATGTACTTGGCAGGTGGAATGCATCATAGTTAGCCAATCACACAGGCTGCATCTGTAGCAGAGCATTATAAAGTATACACACACCCTACAATCTGATTTCCCCCCATATTCTGCACCACTGGAGTACAGACTTGGGAAATTTAACTGAGAGAATGTTAGGGATGGCTGCAGCTCTGCTACATTTATATGTGCTAGATGCTGAGGTCAGTGCTGCTGCTGACAATAGTACTAGACTGAGAAGGAGAAGAGTGTTTAGACCCAGGGTATACTTCCAGGAACTACATGAGCTGGAAATGTTCAAGCACTACAGGGTGGACTGGGACATACTACAAGAACTCACCAAGCTCTGCCACCCTCAACTCAGACCCAGACCCAACAGAGGGGAACTCATCCCAGTGGAAACTTAGGATACTAGCTACAGGTACTTTTTGAAAGACCAACTGGGGGCATGATGGGGGGTCTCACAGGCTTCAGCATCCAGGGTACTCCACCAGTTCCTCTATGCTATGCAAAAACATGCCAGTGAGTCACATTTATTTACCCCGCACCCCTGAGGAGATGGCCAGAAGTATGCATCTCTTCTACCATGTAGCATATTGCTCTGAGGTACTAGGTGCCATAGACTGCACGTATGTCCACATCAAAGCACTGCCCATTGAGGAGGTTGGAGTCTACAGCAACAGCAAGGTGTATCACTCCATCAGCTGCCAGGTCATGTGCAATGCCCAGGGCATTATCATAAATGTGTGTGTTGGCAGCCCAGGCAGCTATCATGACTCCCATATCTGGCATGCAACACAGCTGTACCAGATGTTTGCCAGGGGAGATATCCCATATGGCCATCTACTGGGGGATGCTGGCTATGCACTGTAACCATGGATGATGACACTCATCAGAAATGCACACACACACCTACCGAAGAATGCCATAATGAGGCACACACACAAACTAGGAACATCATGGAGCATAGGTTCATAGGTTGGTACTAGGCTATTGGCCCTAGGGCCTATACAAGCCTAGCGATAACAATTCCCTGGCTATTTCTTCCCACAATATTTACTTCCCTGAAACCCTGTCTAGCAGGGTGACTGATGTGATCCCCGGGGTGAATTTCATATCTCCCATCCAATCGTCAAGGTTTCTTTTAGAAGAGGGCCAAAGAAGCTCTCTGCTTGACATGTATGGGCAGTCTATTCCAGAGTCTGGGGAGTCTCTGGGTCAGGAACCTATCCCTCCAGCATGTTTTGTTCATTGAGGGATTGGGATTTCTTTAAGTGTAGCATGTCCAACAGCTCTGGGTTTGACATGGCCTTGTATGTTAAGCAGAGATCACCTCTGAGTAGACGATATCCGACAGAGTATAACTGGAGTTTTTTTAAATGGCCAGCATAAGGCATCTGCTTTAGGCCTTAATTCATTTAGTGAGGTATTTCTGTGGCCTTTCCAGTTGTTGCAGATGTCTTGACAGGTATATACCAAACGGGGCATTGTATTCTATAATGGGTCTATTGAGGGATGAGTACAGTGGGACAATGACCTCCTTTTTTCTGGATGAAAATCCCTTAGTGATGAGGTGTGCCACATAGAAGGATTTTTTGAATGTTGTGGCGATGTGGTTATCGAAGGCAAGACCACTGTCCACCTGTGTCCCTAAGTCTCTTATCACACTTTCAGTGTTTAGTGTACTGCCACCTATGTGGTAATTCACGGGTACATGTTTTTTCCCAAAGGGGATAACTATACATTTCTTGGCACTGAGCTTGAGACCATGGCTCTGGCACCAAGCATCTGTTTCTGTAAGGCCCTTTTGTAGAATATTCACATAATTTGGGGATTTGATAATGGCTCCCAGTTTGCAGTCATCTGCGAACTTTGTTAGCCAGAGTCCCTTAGTAGATGCCAAACAAGAGCAGTCCCAGGACTGAACCCTGAGGTACTCCACTTGTCACTTGTCTGGAGCTGGATTTGGAGTCGGCTACTTTTACAGTGTGGGTTCTGTCAGTAAGTCAGTTGGCAACCCGTTGAGTGACATAGGGATTAATGCCCAGCTTAGTAGGTTTATCTGTGATTCCAGAGTGGGGGATGGTGTTGAAGGCCTTGGCGAGGTCCAGATAGGCTGTGTGGACCGCCTTACCTTGTCCATAGCTCTGTAGACTGATTCAAAGAAGTCAATCTGGTCCAGGAGACAAGATCCTCCCTTTACAAACCCAAACTGGGTGGGCCCAGTGTTTGAAGGTTGCCAGTGCCTTTGTTTATAAGTTCCATGACAGTACGTTCCATGGCCTTGCAGATCAGGCTCATCAGACTGATGGGGCAGTAGTTTCCAGGATCCAAGGTGGATCCCACCTTGTGGAGTGGGATAACTGTAGCTGTGCAACACTCAGTGGGCACAAAGCCTGAGATGAGGCTATGATTAAATATGACACTTAGGTGAGGTGCCAGTTCATTTTGTAGTTCATGTAGTACACAGCCCGGGATGTCATCTGGTCCCATGGGTGCTGTATTCTTAGCTTTGGAGATTGCGTTTTTTACCTGTGTGGCTGTTATTACCAGAATTTGGCAATCTTTTGGTATTGAGATGGGCCCTTTAGGGGGTGAGGGGGGGGGTGAAGTTGGCACTGAATCGATCTGCCAGGATATTAGTAATATCCTTGGGATCAGTATATTTAATGCCATTCTGTTGTAGCTCAGAGCAGATATGAGCATTGCCATTTAGATTCTTGACATAGCTATAGAATGTCTTGTGGTTGTCTTTGGAATCTTTCGCAATTTTATTTTTGTAACTAGCTTTGGAGGATTTTATGCGGGAATTCAGCTTCTTACTGAGGCTGGTAAGGGAGTTTTTTGCATCCTGGGATTTTCCTCTTTTCTGCAACAGTTTCTTCCTTTTGTTGTAATGTTTGTTTATGGCAGAGGACCACCAGATTGGCTTCCTTTTTTGGAGGAGTGAATCTTGGTTCTATATGGAGTGGCATGATTCATGCACGAGTGGATGTGCTCGTACAGTGCCTTAGTGTGGGATTCAGCATTCGAACATTCAGTTCCCATCTGTATGGGTGTCATGAAGTTTGTCACTTCTGACTTGAGTAGCATGAAGTTGGCTTTGGAGAAGTTTTTATGGAGGTTTCCTTACTGGGGGGTGAGGGGAGGGATGTGGATGTCAAGGGTGATTAGCTTATGGTCCAGACCTGACCAACAAGGGGGTGACAATAAGTGTGGAACATCGATTTCCCATGTTGGTAATGACCAGGTCTAGGATATTGGAGCCCCCTGTGGGACTATGGATTAGTTGGTCCAGGGTATTGGAATTTATGAATTCCAAGAACCGTCGGGCAAAGGTGTTGGTACACAAGTAGTTTTCCCAGTTAATGGCAGGGTAGTTGAAATCATCCAGTGTTAGGCTGTTTGTTTCTATCTTAATATTTTCCAGTATGTTTAGAAAGGTGTAATGAGAATATTGAGGCATGGTGGGGTATCTGTAGCAAGCTACAGTTTGGATTGCAGTCTTACCTAGTGTTAGTTGCAGCTGGAGAATTTCAGATGCATTGTGTTGGGCAACTAGCTTGGTGGTGTGAATATCCTTGGTGAATTTGGACACTCCTTCCCCTTTAGTGTTTCAGTCCTGGTTTGGTAGCCAAAAAGTATGGTAAGAGTTGTAGCCTGGTATTGCAGGGGTGCTCTCTGGTGCCTTAAACCAGATCCCAGTTACTGCACAGATATCGATGTTCTCCATTTTTAGGAGTGCCTTGAGAGAGTGCATTTTGAGGTTTAGACTTCCAGCATTGAGTAGAATTACCTTCAGATTTTGCATGCTTGTACATGTTATGGTGGTTGTTTTGTCCTTTGAACTTTGCCTAAAAAGGCACTATAGAGGTGGCAAGAGCCTTAGCCAGTAACCTGAATCCCAGTTGTGACAGGACCATCTCTGGCAAAGCATCGTGGTCTGTTGATCATGTCATCCCAGGCAGACAGATACTGGATCCCCTTTGAATGACGCAAGAAGCTTAGCCAATTGTTGAAGTCAATCATTTTGTCCTTATACTGTGGTATCATTCTGGGTGAAGGCAGGATGCTACACAGGGCTAGGGTCATACCTGCCTGGGTCACATGATCTGAGAGCTCTTCCATGTAGTCCAGGGAGGTATGTCGCAAGTTATTCACTCCAACATGGATAATGACAGAGTCATATTTATACTTGTTGTGGAGTGTCTTGAGTGCATACGTTATGTGGCAGATCCTGGCACCCGACAGACAGCTGACTATAATTTTCTCCTTGTTCAGCCTGGTGAGTGGGACATCAGTATGCCTGACTATAGAGTCACCTATGACTAAAGTGTTTAGTACATTGTCTTGCCTTAGGGTCTGTTATTGGGTGGCACATTAGTGTTGTGAGCTATGTGACACTTCGGTTGTGATTGGTGTTTGTTTGAGTTTCAGCTTCGGAGGTCCTTGTTGCTTAGGCAGGTTACTGTTAAGGGCCTCTGCATATGAGGGTTTAGTGTTGCAATGTGAGGGTGTTGGTGGTGTGGGTTTAGAATGGCTATGTGTTGCTTGAGGTGCAGTGTGGGTGTTAACCTTCTCCTCTTGACTGTCTAGCACAATCTTGGGTGGAGAGAGCTTTGCTTCCAGTTTGGCTATGCAAGTCCCCCACTAACTCACTACCTCTAGCCTCCCATTCCATTTTTGTATCCCTCTGGAGACTTACCCTCTCACTCACTCTTTACCTCTACCTTTTCTTACCTCTGCCTCTAGCTCCATTCTATCGCCCCATAGCCTCTCTGCCTGCCTAGTCTCCACTCACCACTAGGTGGCAGCACCTTCCCACATTGCATACTCCTACTCTAATTTTACAATAGCTTTTCCTCTTTTTTCTCTCTCCCTCCTCATTCTCCCACATACTTTTACAGCCTACTATCCCATAACTTTTTCTCCTCTCCCCCTCCACTAAACTTTTCTCCTCTCCCCCGGAGTTACTATGTTTCTCTAGCATTTCTATCCAGCTTTTTACTGCACTTTCTCTTACTTACCTCAGTTCCTACCTGAAGTGGCTGGTACTTTTTCAGCAGGGCTGTTCTGCTCTTTTGCTCTATCCCGCTCCATTTGCCCTGTGGGCTCACTCTGCTCCCCTACCCTACCCCCAATTCCCACCCACCCCCAGTGGCCCTACATTTATTGCCATCCCTTACTCCCTCCCCTTTACAATGCCCAAACCCGCAACAGAATAACTCCTCCCTCTCCACCACTCCAACCCTTTCCCTATACTCCTCCCCGATTCCTCCAGCCCAGCCTACTTTCATCAAACCTCCATATCCCTATCTCCTCAAAACAATCTTAAACAACAAATGCCCTCTTTTACTTCAACAACTCTCGCCCCATAACACTCCTTCTCCTTATTCTACTTCCTCTATATCATGCCACCTCTTATACAAACCTCCATGTACACCTTCCACCTCCACCTCCATACCCCAACCATTCAAATCACTTCCACAACATATCCGCCTCTCTTACCCCCTTTCACCCCACCTCACTATTCTCCTTAAAACACTTCCAAATTCCTTTTAATTTCTACAAACCTAAATCCACATCCCTCCATCCATACCTAACCAAACAAACTCCTAAAAAACTCATACATATTCTCACATACTTCTTCTTAGCAGGCGACATCCATCCTAACCCCGGACCAAACACTTCTCCAACCTATAACCATAGTTCTAACAACAAACCTACCAATAAAGACCTCAAATTCCTCACAATCAGTGCCCAAAGCTTAACTAATAAAATTACCCTATTTCTTGCCTGGGTCAACCATAACTCACCTGACATAGTAGCCATCTCTGAAACCTGGCTAAGACCATACATAACTGACTCAGAATTCCTCCCCACCCGGATTTCAATGCCTCTGATCTGACCACCTAAACAAAAGAGGTGGTGGAGTAGCACTAATTTACTCTAATCATCTATCTATCACACCTTTCCCGAATCCTATTCCATCCTTTCATAATGCTGAACTAGTAATTGGCATGCTAAAATTAAGCAGCCATAAAAGTATCTGCATCATCTCCCTCTATATTCCCCCTGGCAATAACACCAATACCTTAGAAGACTTCCTCTCCTGGACCTGCACAAATATAAAACAAGAAACTTACATATTGGGAGACGTAAATATAGACTGGCAAAAAATCATAGACCCTAATCCCACCTTATCAATTAACCTATTCAACTTTACTCAACTTATTCACACCATCACCAGACCCAACAAGACCAACCACCTTGGCTCAATCTTAGACTGGATACTAGTGTCCCACCCAAATAGAATCACTACATCTGGTGTCACTCCCAACCCATTAGGAGACCACCTCCCTGCATTCACCCTCAGAGCCACCTCCACTTCCCCAACCTCTCATCCCCTCCTATGTACCCATAACCTAACTAACTTTAATCCCTCCACCTTCTCTGCCTCCCTTAAGCTCATCAACTGGAACCCTCTAAAAACACTGCCTCTTGACAAAGCTGTAGACTTCTTCAACTCTACATTCCTTTCTATCCTAAACTTCCTAGCTCCAACATGAACCAAAAGGGTTAAAGCCAAAACAGCACCCTGGCTTACAAAATATACCAAGAAAATTATGCAACAAAGAGACAAATCTTGGAAAATCTATCTCCACCACAAACAGCCAGAACTGCTACTAAAATACAAACAGCTCCGAAACCTAGACAAAAAACAAGTCATTAAAGATAAAAAAATCCTACTACAACCACCTACAAATAAACCATACAAAAAAACCCAAACAATTTTGGAACTCTATAAACACCCTCCTCAAGCCTGGTACCACAAAAAACCCTTGTCCCGACACCAGCAAATTTGACCTGGAAATTGCTGAACTATTCAATACCTTCTTCACCTCCTCCATTGCTGAGTTAACCAAAACCTTCCCAAATAACATCCCCCCACCAACCTCCTCCCAAGCTTCCACCCCATCTCCTCCCACTCCCCATATTTTCAAACTTAAACCAGTATCCACCAACCTCATAAAGAAATTTCTCTACAAATTTAAACCTTGCACCAATGCTCCTGACAACATTCCCTCCTCCTTCTTAAAAATTGCCTCTGACAATGTTGCTCTTCCTATCAGCATCCTGATCAATAGATCACTTCTTGAGTCATATGTGCCAAAACTATGGCGTTCTGCTTTTATTCTCCCTCTCCACAAAGGTGGCAAAAACTGTAACTTCTCCAACTTCCACCCCATAGCCATCCTCTCTCCCATCTCTAAACTTCTCCAAATATGCATTCACATACAGCTCTTGCCATTCCTAACCGAACATCAACTGCTCTCTCCTACCCAACATGGCTTCCGCCCAGGACACAATACCAACACAGCCCTTCTCTCCTTTTTACACTCTATCAATTTGGCCCGAGATTCTGGTAACTTAGTTTCATCTGTTCTATTAGATCTTTCTAAAGCCTTTGATACCATCTCACACACCCGTCTACTTAACCATCTATCTAACCTTAACATCTCACCTAAAACTCTTTCCTGGTTCTCCAGTTATCTTTCTGACAGGTCCCAAGCTGGGAAATGGGGCAAATCCTCTTCCACATTCCTTCCAACCCCCACAGGAGTTCCCCAAGGTTCCATTCTTGGCCCTCTGCTGTTCAACATCTTTATTAATGATTTCCACAAAGCCATTCCCTTCACCAAAATTGTCCAATATGCAGATGACTCCACTCACATCTGCTATGCCTCCAATCAAACTGAACTCAAGACTCTAACTCAATCTGCCTTCTCAACCACTGAAAAATGGATGCACCAAAACCGCCTCTCACTAAATGCCAACATAACTAAAATCCTCCTATTTACCCCCTCAAAATCCACCCACATTGACAAAAACTCATTCCAAATTACCAGCCTCAACAACTCTGTTATTGATATTGTTCCCTCCATCAAACTCTTGGGAGTCACCATTGACGAAAACCTAAAATTCAATACCCACATCCAACTCAACATCAAGAAAACCCACATAAAACTTGGCCTACTCTACAGGAATAATCACTTCCTCTCTCCATCTACTAGACTCACCCTAGCCACAACTTACCTTCTCCCATCCCTTCTTTATGGCGCTCCTCTGCTTACTAATCTATCTTCCACCCTTACCTCCAGACTAGAAATATGCTACAACAAAATCTCCAGATTTGCCACTTATGCTAAAGCCTCCTCCCACCATTGCTCCTCCCTACTAACTATAAACTGGCTAGAACTCCCCAATCAACTAGACTTCCTCCAATTAGTCACAGCCCACAAATTACTATTTCAACCCACCAGCTGCCCTGCTTTATCTAATATCCTCCAACCTTATAGCCCTCCAAGACCCCTTAGATCCACTCACCAAAACCTCATCTCCATCCACAAACCAAAGCATCCTGCTGGTCAGCTTCTACTCTCCTTCACCCTAGCTAAAAAATGGAATGCCCTGCCCTCCACTCTGAGAGCTTGTGACAACCTAAACACCTTCAAAAGACTACTACACTCCTACCTGCTTCTTCACAGAAAATGTAACTGCACTCCTCACACCATACCTCCCAACTTCCCCCCTTTCTTCTCTCCTGGCTAACCTCCTTTCCCTTCAAACCTCTCTCTTATATTCTGACTATAAGTTATAACCAATCTCCTCCCAGCCACTCACTCTATGTCTCTCTTCCTCTCCTACATAACTACTTGTAATCTTCTTAACTACTTAGTATTGGATTCCTTCTCTATCTACCACCCATCCTGCTATAAAACTTTTTTACAACTACATACTGTATGCAATGTAAAAGAATCTTTCTTTTGTTATTTCAACTTGATAAGTAACTTAGCAATGTGAAAAATTCTATATGTTATGTAACTTGTTATGCAAACCTTTGCAGCTTAACAATGTAAACATTATTTGGAACTTGTTATCTGGAGCTTTTCTCCCCGGGCCACCACTGAAAATGGACTCTCGAGTCCAGTGGACCGCCCTGGTCACCAAACTGGAATAAATAAATAATAAATAAGTGCATCTCTCGCAGGTTGTAGTGTTGGGTGGTAGGAGGAGAGGGTTGTCTGTATGCCCAGATTCACCAGGTGGACAGGAAAAATCACCAGAAGCATGTGTTTGGGCTGCTCAAGTCATAGTTCTGGTGCTTCGATATATCTCGTGAAGTCCTTCAGTACTATCTAGCCATATATGCACAGATGTTCACAGTATGTGCTATGCTACACAAGATGATCCTGCAGAAACAGCTGCATTAGGATCATCACAGGGGAGGGACACACAATCCTCCTACCAGTGCCTAGGTCCCCACAGTCGCACCCACAGGGGGACTCAGAGGAGGAACCTCCTGAGCCTGTCTCTGTAGGCAGATATAAGCATGCCCAGTATGCCCTGGCCTTGGCCAAGAGGCAACGCGTAGCAGATGCAATAACAACCTAGGTTCGTAGGGGTTGACACCTTAGTCCAACTTGCATATATAGTAAAAAGGATGCCAACCACACCACACAACCTTTATCTAACTGTGTATTGGCTGTGTAATGTGAGCATCAGACAGAGTTAGCCATGAAACGCAGGTCTCTCAACTGTTGTGTTCACAAGGTAAGCCACTCTCCTATACAACAAATGTATGGGTACTACACTATGGTAGCATATGTATGGAACTGCTGCATGTACTCAAGGGAATAGAGTGGGCTACTGGGCTACCTGCAGAGAACTAACAGCTACTTGGGACAACAGGTAGTCTGTCCAATACTAAGTGCCCCATAATATGCATTAGGCCACATAGCTGGAAACCCCACTGCATTATGCAAGGGAAACACCAAACAGTGGGGTCATAGGACAGACTCAAGACTGTCAATGCCAGAGTCCCCTACCACCAACACATCAGTCTTCCCATACAACTGCAGTAACAGTATGTTTGAAAGGATATAGCAGCAGGCCAAGCCACACAATTACAGGGCTGTCACTAAGAACCTGGCCACATGTTCTACTTTCCAAAAAATGCAGGGATAACAGCAGGGGTCACAGTGTATGTTTGTATGCTGTCGATAGTGTGAGGAATTAAACCTCACTTTCTGGCAGCTGATGTGGTTCACTGGGCTAAGGACAATAGCATGGTTGATGGTGTTGATAGTTCAAAACTGGCCTCACCTACAGCTTTTGCATGTGAGTTACTCATATGGTAGGAGTCTCACAGACTGTCATAATGTGGCAATCTGTTAATGCAAGAAAGCTGGACAAAGACAGAGAAAATGGGAGACAGAGGGCCAAACCAACAGACATTATACATGCTCTGAGTAACCTAGAAGGCGGCTAGTATAACAGCAGGTTGCAACAGGTCAGATTAGCAGCAAGATGTAAAGGCCATCACTAAATTGTGTTAGTACTTACAAAAATTCAGTGGACTGAATTTACTAGTATCTTATTGGATAAACATAACTGTATGACAGAGCAGACATATGGGGTGGAATGCTGGTGTGAAGACTGTCACCCTTTGTGTGGTGTTACATCATGAACCCCAGGCACATCATACCTCTCGACCACTTAGAGCAGGACATCTAGACAAAGCCAAGAACAATAGTGGGTCAAAGACCGAAGTATAAGGAGAAGGATTAACTATTGGCCAGACAACTGTGGAAAGTTCAGAGAATAACAGGTCACACAAGAGCATGAATGTCCCGATGTGTATGGAGTCAGTAACTGAAATGTCTGACATCATTTCCTAATGTTCAATCTATAATGATTTGCCAGTAATGTACCTGAAAATCACAATGCTATGTAAAAGGTACGAAAAATATGTCAAAAACTCTGTACATTCTATTACACTTTGTACAGTTGATAGGTATGTGTCATATATTATGTTCAGCAAACAGAGAGGGAATGCCTTGGACAAAATATCAGGGAGGTGCTGGACCATTGAATCAGGTGCAGCAGCCAATTGGCTGCAGCACACAAAATCCCGGACTGGAGTACAGGTAGGTTTGGCCTGGAGTCACCTTGTAAGTACTAACAGTCACACTGGGCATGCTTCTACACTTAGCTAGCTTGAGCCCGTGTCTGATGCTTCAGCTGTCTGATGCCTCAGCTGCCCAAAGAACTGCCATGTGGAAATATGTCTGTGCATACAGACAGCTATGCATATGTTTCAGTCTCTCCATATTCCCCTCAAACATGATTACCCTATCTATCAGTATGTGGCACATATATATATATATATATATATATATATATATATATATATATATGTTAATGTATATGTTAATAATACATATATATATATATATATATATATATATATATATATATAAATGAGTAGACTGATTTTGTCTCTCCACAGATATCTACCTAACGCAGTGTTACATAATGCGCACACACAGCTACAGTTAGGTTGACATCCCTGTTATATATACGTATATATCTATATACATATATATATATATATATATATATATATATATATATGTATATACGTATATATCTATATACATATATATATATATATATATATATATATATATATATATATATATATATTATATATACATGTCTATGTGTGTGGAGATGTATGAATGTCCCCACTTACATGCAGAATGTTGGGGTTATTTGCATCTACACACACACTTGTCTGATAGTCACAGATCAAGGCTAGATACGAAAAAACAAATTGAAAACTCCAAGATAAAAGAACAGGCAAGGAGGCTAGATTCAATTCAAAATTTATTCACAAATCCACAGGTAAAGTAAGCGCTTTTGGTTGGCAAATAGACAACCTTCTTCAGAGGGTCTGAAGAAGGTTGTCTATTTGCCAACCAAAAGTGCTTACTTTACCCGTGGATTTGTGAATAAATTTTGAATTGAATCTAGCCTCCTTGCCTGTTCGTTTATCACAGATCAAGGCTGCATAACGGCAGAATACATTCACTCACAGAACCCTGTGCCTGTGAAATGTCACCCCATAGATAGCCAATGGTGAGCAGGTGGTGTAATGTGCAATGTTTGCAATGCAGGACCTGGACAGGCCATATTGTCACTGGCCAATTGTACACCTACCGAACTGCAACTGGCCAGACATGGCGGTAGTGGTAACTGTGTACACATAGAAGGGGTGTTAACATGTATCCCACTGCTAGGACACTAGATACAATAACAGCATCAATCAGGGTCACTCAGCAGGCCACACATGCTGAGTAACACAAGGCCACTTTGTGTAGTCCAAAAGTACTGTGGTTGCATCAACATGTACAACAGATATAACCTGTAGAGTGTACAATAAGTACTGTGAGCTATAGTGTATGATAATAGGTAGGTAGGGGTTCTAGTCTCACATCAGCCACCATGTGTGTGTGTGTGCGTGTGTGTGTGTGTGTGTGTGTGTGTGTGTGTGTGTGTGTGTGTGTGTGTGTGTGTGTGTGTATAGATATATCCCCTACAGCAATACAGACATACCCACCTGGCCTATGTCTCTGCAATGGTTATTCATTTTAAGGCCCTGTGACTACTTGCCAGCCTTTTCACTGTCCTCCTCTACAAGGCATGCTGATGTCATCTACCTTAACAGCACTGGCTGAAAATATAATGACAGATACGCTCCATGGTGCATGCGATAAGTACTTTGTGCTATAGTGTATACTACTAGATAGATAGGGGTTCTGGTCTCTCAACAGGGAACTCTGTGTGTGTGTAAATATATCCCCTTGCAGTAGTGAGGACATGTCTGTATGGTGCATCTCTGTGCAATGGTTATACATTTTAAGGCCCTGTAACTACTTGCCAGCCTCTTAATTATTCTTCTCTACAAGGCATGCTGATGTCATCCAGCTTAACAGCAATGGCTGACAATGTGATAATCGATAAACTCTGTGGCTCATATAAGTACTTTGTTCTTTAGTGTGTACTACTAGATAGGTAGGGGTTCTAATCTTGTATAAGCCATTTGTGTGCACAAATATATTCCCTTGCAGCAGCACACATATGGACTATTTATGTGCAATGGTCATGCATTTTACTGCCCCATGACTAGCTGCTGGCCCTAAATAGCCTTCATATACATAGGTATAACTGCTATCCATAACCACCTACAATTAAGTGTATGGAACACCCAGGTGATACGTATCCAGGGTAGCAGACCTTGTCACAGGGTATGCATGCATGGTTACCCTGACTGCCCCCATTGTCCATGACACACTGTTCAACATATATGCACCTAGGTAATGACAACCGTATACAGCCATACTTTGATGATGTCATGTTTCTGCTGCGCTGCCATGCCATCCCATGCCACTGTATTGCCACCAAGTCTCCATAGCTTAGCCACTCAGACCCCTGGAACAGAAACATACACAGGTCTGTGAGACACCTGTCATTCTGTAACACTACCTCCAGTCTAACATCATGCAATGAAGATACACAAAGTTTGATGTGTAGTAATGACACATGCCAGCACAGCACCTGTCATGGCCCACAACACCTGCCATGGCATAACAATACTGCACTACACAACTACATGTAAAGTAATATAGTCACCCTGTGCATCATACACATATTTCCCTGTCCCTGTCGAAAATGTGATGAGACCTTGGGACACAGGTGGACAGTAGTCTCTCCTTTGATAATCACATTGCCACAGTGGTCAGGAAATCCTTCTACGTGGCTCATCTCATCACAAAAGTATTCTCATCCAGAAAAAAAGAGGTCATTGTTCCCCTCTACTCATCACTCATTAGACCCATTATAGAGTACAATGCCCCTTTTGGTATGTACCTCACAAGACATCTACAACAACTGGAAAGATCACAGAAATACCTCACAAAGAGGATTACTGGCCTCAAACAGGTGCCCTACGCAGACCATCTAAAAAAACTACAGCTTTACTCCATTGCATATTGCCTTCTCAGGGGCGATCTCTTCCTAACATACAAAGCTATGTCAAACCCAGAGCTGTTGGACATGCTCCACTTAAAGAAATCCCAATCCCTCCGAGCTACACACTCTAGAGACCTAAACCTTGTCACCACAATAAACAAAACATGCTGGAGGGATAGATTCCTGTCCCAGAGACTTCCCATACTCTAGAACAGACTACCTATCTATGCCAAACAGAGCTCCTCATTAGCACTCTTCAAGAAAAATCTTGATGATTGGATAGGAAATGGGAAATTCACCCCAGGGATCACTTCTGTGGCTCTGCTCGAAAGGGGCACAGGAAAATAATTTTCTTGGGTGGCAAAAGCCAGGGTACATTTTTTGGCTAGGCTTATATAGGCCCTAGGGCCAGTAGCCTAGTACCTACCTATGAACCTATGCATTGATGGCATTGATGGCAGGAATGTGGCACAGGTATCATCACATGCACAGGGTGTAGTGTGGGGTTGCCAGAGTTCGAGGCTGTGCCAAACAGTTGACAACATGTGGGTGAGTCAGGAAGGAGTGCTGGTTAGATAGGCCATGAAGAGGTGCCATGTGTGCCTGTTCGTACCCTGCATGTGACAGTGATGTTTGAGGGTATGCATGTACACAATCAAGCCCAGTGCTAGCCCTACATGTGTGCATGTTGGACAGTTGTGGACCATACATGGCAGAGTGGACAGTTTAGCATCCTTGGCCATGAAAACGGGAACTGGCTCTGCCAGGAGTGGCACTGGCACCACCACTCCCAGGGTCAGAGTTGATGCTAGTATCTAATGATGAGTGCTGTCTGCTGGGCCTGTGTCCCCGATGGGATTACCCATGGCCATGTGCCCATGGCCTGCCACATCATGGTGTGGACAGCACACTTCCTTCAGTAGTGCTGGAGGTACTGCCACTACAGGAGTATGAGTGTGCATGGCCATGTGGAGTCTCAGCAGATGGTGATGCTGACCTACATCCACATGTCTGATGCCCTACTCCAACTAGATGTTCTAGCACTGACAATGACTAGTGAAAGACTGACACTGTTTCAGCCTGCCATCTGTCCACTACATCAGTGAAACTATCCATGGCATCACCAATGTGCTGGAGGCATTCACGGATGTCAGACTTTGCTGCATCCATAATCCTGCGCATCCATCTGGTGTTGCATTCAGAACATTCCTGTGCTTCCATGATGGACCAAACCATGCAGTGAGTGACCTGTCATGTGACACCTGTGACAGGTGGTGCATGGGTGGTAGTCCTCCTTTGAGCACCCATGTCAGTCTCCCTGTATGGGACCTCACCAGCTCTCCTGCTCAATGTCACCACCCTCTAACTGTCCGATATCTGTGGCCTCAGGGGACTGGGTATGTGTGAGCATTCTGACTGTGTGTGGGGAAAATGGAGGATGAAGTGGGATGCCAACCCCTGGGACAGATTTAGCCCTCAGAACCTCACCTGTACCTCACTAATGCCAGCATCATCATCAGAGTCCAATGAGACACTGACATCAGGTTGTGAGGGGGACAGACACCAATCCTCACTTTCACCTGTGAGGAGGAAGACAAAATCAGTGCATTACTACCTGTACTATTATGTATGGTAATCCACACAGACACATACAGATGAGGAGCCACAACTGCATTACACATCCCACATCTTATTTCTGATCCCATGCACAACAAACAAACACACAACATGCCCATACAAGGCAGGCCCTTTATAACATGCACTGCAGCTACATCCGGTTAACGTTGCCAGTACAATACACCTGTGAATTAAGCAATATGACAGTGTATCTGATAGACCAACAACTAAACCTAGTGCACCTTTCTTGAGCATAATATGCCTCTTGTAGTATCACTGCCTCAGGTATGTACAATTTCCCTGTTGTGTGTGAACAGGCATCTTAGAGTGATTGCCTCCTGTATAGCAGGCTGCATGGTCCTTCTTAACAATAAGTGCAAATGTGTTACTGTTCCTGCAAATACACAGCTGAGATTACCCATTCTATGCACTTCAGTTAACTGCTCAGGAATGGAGCATACAACTATTCTACTTTGACTAAGCACAGCAGTTGTGCCTAGGGCAACATGGAAGCCCTTAACATTGTTAGGGGACATACGATCTGTCAAACAGCAGTAATAAACTGACCAGGTACAGGACCGAGGACTTCGGCTACACCTGATGTACCTATGAAAATGTTAGGGAGAGGTATTGTCAGCAATACCACATGTTGCATTGTTACAAGGTAATATATGTGTATATCCACATGTATAGTAGGTAATGTGTTACTGCCTACATTGCTGACATTCTGAGTATGTGTGCACAACTATGCATTAAAACTAACCCCCCCCCCCGTGCAGATAGACCTGACACCCATGTACTGGTATGCAGAGCCTACCACAATGACTGATACAGTATTACACTGATGAACACAGTAAGCTTACCTGGATACTCCTCTGATGTGGAATCTGTAGCACCCACCTTCAAGATGTATGGAGTGATGGGAGCTGGTGACTGATCCCAGGTTCACCAGGAATTCCTCTGTGGCCAAGAGTGGTTGTACTGTTGCAGGCCCTCCACCGGTGGCAGCATGGTTCTTGGCCACAGCAGCTACCCTTTGCCATGCTGCATTGACCATATCTGTGGCCAGGTGTCAAACCTGCTTGTACAGCCCTGTCCTGTTGGTCAGTTTAGTTCACTGCCATGATGAGGGCAGCCCATAGTGCTGTACATTGGTCACAATTTTGGCAACTCCTGGACAGCAGAATGTGGTGATGCAGTCTGAAGCCATCCAAGGTAACATTATTTTATGCAGCTGTAAATGCTGGGTGCCTCCTGCAATACATTGTTCCTGAAAGACAACAAGAAGGGAACACATCATAGGACCAGATATGTGGATATCACTATGTACAGACCCTGCATAACCAAAATGGGTGCACTATCCACCACTCCCTCACACATCATACCCCAACGTCTATTAACACAATACATGTGTGTCTATCACCAAGATAGTAGCAATAATGGTTATATCTCTGTGTGCTGTGACAGAGTCTGCTGTATATCTCTACCCCCATCACTGCAGTCTACTGTGGTGTGTCCCCTATGGGATAAGTCCTACTACTATGTAATACAGCCACTGTCAGACAAATAGCTGTGTGCTATTACAATTATATGGGGACAGTCCAGCAACACCAGTGTGCCACAATGACAGACAGAAATGCAAACCTGATGTAGTGTATCTTCCCTGCAGGCATCATACCTCTCCACTACACAGATGTTTGCAGAATGTGAATGTGTGCCTCTTTTGGCACAAACATGTGGATGTCTGACAAACAGTTGGACAATCATTGATGGTTATTGTCAGATTATAAAGGATCTGGCTGTCACATACCAGACCCCTCAGAAAACACTTATGCTACAGTAATCTCTGTTCATAGTCTTACTTTGTATGGCCATTATGTACACTCTGTTGCTGAGTTTGGGCCTGTGTCCCCCCACCAGTGATGGCTATGATCTGAATTCCTGTTGTAAGGGGTCGACAGGTATGTTAGCCATAGCTCTCAGGCAATGAGGTACAAATGTCAACAAAACAGTGACCTAGCCAGAGTACATCAGGGACAGTCAGGGACACCTTTACAATGTCTGAAATATTTCTGTGTGACATTGACAGACAGAGAGGAGGTGAATTACAGTACATCGTGTCATATTACAGCTGTGTACACCCTTACTTGCTGTCAATATGTCTAAGTGAAAATCCACTACCTTTACTACAGGGGGCTGACCATTGTAGGAGGGAGTAACAGGGGCAGAACTATGATTTGATTCAAAACAGAGACAGCTGAGAGGCATGCCTGTAGCTGTTGGTCAGCAGAGTATCACCAACATGTCAATGTCATAGATGTATTACAGGCCTCCTGTTGTAATCCCTTTTCCCCATACCTCCATCCCCCCAGCTGCATCCCATTATATAGGCACATGTATTACATACCTGGTAGAGTGAAGTAGTCCTTTTTTAACCAGATCCTCTGCAAACAGGTTGCTATACCGTAGTGTGTCTGAGTAAAGCAACATACAGACCTGTTCCCCATAGGCAGTTGCTTTCCTTTTGTAGGGAATGCACATTAACAGGTAATTGCCTGTGCACCAATCCGTGGCTCAGACTTGCTAATTGCATCCAAATCAACTGGGTTGCACTTTCATTAGCCAATGACATGGCACCACAGTGCAATATTTAATGGCTTCATGTAGGCCTTGGCCTCTTTCTTAGTCTTTGAGATGGACATTCGTGACATGTGGAGACTATAGCATCACAGGGTAGGTACAAATACTGTCCACTGCTGAGATTTATGAGGTATGTTCACAGTTTTGCATGATATATTTGGCCATTGTCCCATGGCATTGTGATTATCTGACAGTTCAGTGGTAAACATTGTAGGTTGAGGTCAGTAAGGAGAGAGAGACATGTGAGAGTCAGACGTCATACCCATCAGAATATGCATGCTGATGCAGTAGCTGCTATTCTATCAGCTCATTGTCTTCGTAGGGGCAAACTGTGAAACATGTCCCTGTCGCTGGACCTTTACCCCCCTCTCCCTTTCTGTATGGTGTTGTCTGGATCCCTTGTTCTAGCGAGTTGTGAGGCATGGTAGGTCTGTAGCAGCTAGCTTAACATACATCTGCATATGTTCCAGGCTGCAGCTGCTGCTGCAGCCTAGGACACATGGGGGTGAACACTTTGGAGGACAGCAAGCTGTATGTGTAACTGAGGCAGCAGTGTCAGCTGTGTCATCACAGCAGAGCCAGGGTATGGGTACTCTTTACAGTCCAATCTAGGCATGTGTGTAGGGTACATCTGTTATGTAACAGTACCAATCACAGAGTAGTAGGTGGCATATAGTTTGGCTATACAAATATGTGCAGTGTGTCTCTATCTACAGGTCTTTGACTTGCAAACATGGGTATCAGTTAATGCAGCAGCAGCAAACTGTGTGGGTTAAAACTGCATGACTCAGTCATTACTTGCTGTATTCACAAGAATGCAATTGATGTGCAACACACTGGATTCGAACCCAGGACTGTGGATGGCAACTTATACTACATGCAAGGCATTTAAAAGGCTGAACTACTGAATCAGTGCTGCAGTGGTTGTATTTGCAAGATATATGTGTATACGTAGTCTGTTACACACGTTGTCTGCATCCATCATTATGTGCATAGCTTTCAAAGGCAGTTGTTGTGCACAGGGTCCCAGTTGTACATATGTACTTTGCTATTGCTGCCTTAGTAGGCGTGCTTACAGATGTTGCTGCTAAAAGGGAAGAATTACCTACTATCATACCTCTCATCCTCTTAGAGCAAGAATTCTGGACAAAGCTATAAATAAAAGTGGGACAAAGGCCCAAAAATAGGGACAATCTTAAAATATTGCTGTTACAAACTTAGAATGTTGATAGAATAATAGGTTTTGCATTAGCATATGTTTTCAGAAGAGTATGAAATGTAAAACTCAAATGTCTGTGAAGATTTTATAACCTCAGTCTTTACTGACTTGACACTACTTTGCCACTAAAATACAAATTTATGACATAAGCACCAAATATAGGGGGCAATACTCTGGACATTCTGCAATAATCTGTACAGTTGACAGGCATGCCTGCTCTCCCAGGCTTCAAGTACATCCATTATTCTGTATTTGGCTGTGTACTGGTGTAGTCTTTTCATCACAGTCCTAGGTACACTCCCATTTTTCCCATTATTTTTCCCATTATATGTACTTGCAGTCTGTCAATGGCAATCAGTATATTTTGCTGGAAACACCTGGTTTATGTCAGAGCTGAGTGCCCTAGTGGTCTAATGTACTATGCTGTAGTTGAACGAGAACTGGGTTCAAGCTGTGGTATGGGTGATTATTTTGCATATGTGCCTAACACTGTGAGAAACACATAGGATCATTAAAGCAGTATTAAGCATATTTAAGTGGGTTTGTGGGGGTTTGCACACCACTTAGCTCTGAGCAAACCTGCACTAAAAATTAATATAGAAAGCAAAAAGGGGTGATAGGACAGTGGTAAAATGGGGGCAAACAAGGGGAAAAGCATACTGAAAGGCAGGTAGGGTTGTGCAGGAAGGGTGTAGGAAAGGACCATAGCTTGCAGTTATTACAGAATTTGTACATGAATTTGGACCCTCAAACCCCAGAGAGAGGGGTGAGGACAACATAAATGTGTTGTCAAACCAATTGGATGTAATTAGTTGTGCCCAATGGACACGTGAAATGGAGAGTTATGTATGAGGTGATATTTTCTTTATGGGAAAGGTGCCCTTTTTTTTAAGGAGAGAGTGGAATTTCGGGGAAGGGATGTAGGTATGTGTGGAGAGGTAAGTTGGGTAGCTGAGGTTGCAGTTGCAGACAAACAAGACAGACAAGACAGCACACAAGGGCAGTGCATGACACATGAGGGGGGTAAGCACCTTGGATGGGGAGGGTGTTGTGGAATCAGAGATGCATGTGCCCCCAGACAGCAGCAGCAGCATGACTAAACTCCCCACCCATGAGCAGTCACCTTTGTTCCTTCACTACCCAAAGGAGGCTGTGCTGGAGGCTGGGTGCCAGGGCCACCAGGCCCCACTAAGTTGTCGAGTCTGGCCTCAATCTGGTGTAGGAGTTGTTCATAGCTCCTATACACAATCCTGCACACCATGGCCAGTAGTTGATCTTGGGTGACTACTGTCCCTCTGCCACTGCTTCCAGGGGGGAAATGGGCCCTGTCCCTTGAAGCAATTCCATTCAAGGGTAGTGCAGGGCCAGCAGAGGGGGCACCACTGGGCTGAGTCCCAGACATGCTGGTACCCGGTGCCACGGCTGGCTGAGGTAGGGTAGGCGGATCAGCAGGAACTGACCTACAATTTCATGCTGTGGTGATAGAGGTATAGCAATGTGCATAGGTTAGTTATGAACAAAACATTTTGTTAGTTATAAGAGCATGCCAGAACATTGGAAGCAACCCAGTAACATAGCAATGCATGTGATATGGAACACATCAATTCATATCATAACCATCAGTATATTAACAGCATGCCAGTAACAGTTACGGCATAAGGTCAGCAACATAAATAATTGTAAAAGGTATGTTAATATGCAACCATTGTAATACATAACAATTTAACACATGCCCCAAAATAATGTTTAGAGAACAACATATGTTAATAGTAAACCATAACCAATGTATAACAATAATAAATGTAGATGAAGATAAGGGGTGGGGAGAGAGACATACAGTCTATTAATATCAGTATAGGCTATATAGTTTACAACAGTACTGCTATATACTCTACATGGTCTGTCCTTCCTTTATGTATAACAGTGCCTTATAGCTGCTGTAGCATGTACATACCTCTCAAGCTATCCACATGGGACAGCATCGGCCAAACAGTAACACCTGCAGGTACACAAATGCAGAGAACACTTACACATCAGATGGACCTATATAACTACCAAGGTGTACTGTGGACTGATGTAGTGTGACTGTGCTATTGACATAATCATGTTGATGATGCATCTGTGACAGAGAGATTATACAACAGCAGTTACAGTCTGTGACAGTATGACACTTGAGAGACATGTATGTTTACAGTGCAGAGAGTACACAACTAACATGCCATCCTTGGCATTCATGGGGATAGACCTTCGGCAATCTTTCAGAGACACTCCAGGCATACAGCCATACCAAGATTACACATTTTATTTTATTTTATTTTATTACTATTGTATTTTTTGCCTTTATTTTATGAAGTCTTGTCACATTCCTGGTCAATGCTGTTAACAGTCTGTTACATTTGAGCACACAAATAAGTTACTCATAATAAGGGCTACTTCACCCATTTACCCGTATTTACTGTGAAGAGAACATCTGTCAGTAATATGTAACTAATTCAGTAATATTTCTTACTACTTGGCACTGGATTTGAATGCTGGTCTGTGTGTGGCAAAATGTACTTCAGACAGAGCATTTAACAACCTGAGATACTGAGCCACTGCTGACTACTGACTACTAACTGACTGATATTTTCCTAGAGCTCACCTGGAAACAAAATATGACCTGATAATAGTACTATGGTTTTATACTAGATTGCAGTGACAGTTGCACACACAGGCATGAGATTCATGCATGACAGAGATACTAGGTAAACTATACATTACTACATAGAATGAAGATGTACACAATATACTGTTGCTGGGTGGAAATATCTGTGAAGTGTACAAAACATATCAGATTATTGGGATGGCTACCTCATCCATATACAGTTGCAGTTAATATATTTGCAATCTACAGCTATTACACTGTCATACTTGCCTGCAGCACTATACCTCGGAGCATGGATGCATATAGCTGAAATGCAATGGTTAACACAAGGCAGTCCTGATATACACAATATACCTTGGGTGTTCATGCTATTGTGTCAGATGTTAGTGCAGAACAGGTGTCATAATGCAGTTCTTGTACTACAGCTCTGAATCTACATTTATTGTATAACACTCTTTATTAGCTATACCTTGAGGCAGGTAGTGGTATTCTTTTGTGCTTTTATTTCAGAGCAGATGTCATAATCGATTTCATGCAAAACAGCCCAAATTACACACATATTACACAACCCAGCTTTATTACCTTCATGCACTTAATGTGTAGTTTTGAGTCTTTATTGCACAACAGTTGATATAATGCAGGTATTGCAATACAGCTGTAATTCCACAATTAATGTAGTAGAAACTTTATTTTATTTACATTATCACGGTTATTGCTTTAGTCTTCCTTGTTTATTGCACTATAGTTGGCAGTAGTCACTTATTGCAGTGCAGTCCTCTGTCCACATTCATTGCAATACACAAATCTTTACTGTATGTACCTATTGGCAGTTACTGCTCTACTCTTTCTTGCTCATTTGACTATAGATTGAAAATTAACCTGTATTCACTACACTCATGGTGTAACCTGGCCAAGCAACTTGCATGTAACTGTAGGTTGTGAGCTCTCTCCTCTGCAGCTTTAGGGAGAGAAGCACACCATTATGCATACCTGTCTATCAAACATTCAGATGAAGTATTGGTAAAACAATTTTATTTTATTTTATTTTACATTTGTTTACCGGGCTAGTCTAACTGGATACATGTCCATTTTCAGTAGAGGCCCGGGGAGAAAAGCTCCTAGGTACATACAGCTAATTAACTTATTTCTATCTATGAATAACACAAATATGCAAAAGACAAAATACAAAAAATAAGCATAAACAGCACTAAATTACAGAATAAAAATAACAATGCTAGCTAAATAATCTTTTTTTTTTTTTTTTTTTTTTTTTTTTTTGCAAAACAATGCAAACAGTACCACATGTGGGGCATTCCCAGCCCAAGCTTCCCAGAACCAGGTGTCCAGAAGATTCCCCCTTCTGATGCTTGAGGTCATCACAGTGGTGATGGACCTGCTCACCTGTCCAGGGCATACCTGGTAACACTGGTGAGATCACATGCCAGCTAGTCCCAGGCCTCTGCCTTGCACTCTGCTCTGGAACTGTCTCAGCAGTAGCCAGTCATCATGGTCTTTCACCAGGAGTCCAACCATGACCCTGGACTCCAGAATGTCCTACCTCTGTGCCCAGAAGCACACATGCTCTCCAATGCCTGCCATAGTCCCTGCACAGTTCAAACTCCAACTGGTTATGCTGCATAGTCATACACTGAAAATGTTGATCCACTCATGAGCCAAACAACACAGCAATGATGGCATGCTTGCTTTCATCACAAAAAGTCAAAGATCTGAGCACAAAAACATGTATGCTGACAAAACACCCATATTCATATATGCACACTGCAAGTCCAAATTCATTCAGTTAAAGTTGTGTTGTAATAACCTGTACAGCATCATCAACAAATTAATAGTGGTACTGCAAGCACTTAACATTACACTGCCATCTTAGTTATTTATTTATTTATCCTTTGTGGACCAGGTTAGTCCCACTAGGTTAGTAGCCTCATTTCAGGGGAGACCCAAAATGGTATTTATACTACTGTTGAAATTTGGACAGGGCATCAGTGAACTTCCCGTACTCATTAGGAGCATGCTTATGCCAATCCTAGTGCAGAGGCAGCTGAGAGAACAGCATTTAAGGAGATCCACGATGGCAGCTAGCATAGAGGTGAATATCAGTGTGGTGTTTTAAGCTCTACAGGATTCTGAGGAGCTGTTTCAGCAAAATTTGTCTGTTTCATCGGAAGCAAATCTTCAAAAGAATGATGGATTTTTATTTCCAAACTCTGTCTGGGAAAGTTGCAGGATGATATTTTGGATGAATTGTTGCAGAGCAAAGCTGAATAGTGGAAAAGATGTTTCATTAGGTGAAATTATGGACAAAATCCAATCAGAGGAATAAGAAGCCATTTTAAAAGACAAGTTCCAGAAAAATAAATCATATGCTAAGACTAATGAGTAATCTACAGGGCAAGCAATAAGAGATGCACAGAGGAAAGTAAATGTCAACAACCAAAGGAAATTCATGGTAAAATTTCAGAACAAGAAAGAAAAAGAAATGGACAGGTATGACATTTGGGATAATTTAATGCAGCTACTGGGAGTGAAGGCTCATGAGGTAAGAGCTTATATTTTTATTCATAAAGATACATTTTGTGAAATTATTTTGAGACAGATTCTATTTTGGAAAGTTTTTTTGAGGGAGTATCAAAAGAAAAATCACTATAGTCCTTGGAAATCTTATATGGTTAAAGCATTTCATACAGAAATAAAAAAGAAAATACATTTTCAATTTTTAACTGAAGTTGAAAAAGAGACTTTGAAGAGATATTTAAGCAAACTTTGCAAGGATGTTATGGGCATTAGCAAAGTATATGGTAATAGAGTATTATCGACTGGTGGATGGGACTGTCATATTGTAATGAAAATGGAGAAAGGAAAATTGTTCATATCCCTAGTGTAATAAATGTAGAAGGTAACATGGGTGTTATAAAATATTGAAGACAACCTAAAATGACTTTTTCTGTGGACAAGATAACCATTTGAAAAGTAATTGTGAAAAGAGGGAATGTTATATCTGTGATGAAGCAGGTCATGATGCAAAACAAAAAAGTGTGAAATTAAATATTATAAATGTAACACAATTAGGCATTCATAAACGGATTGCAATCTAATGAAAAATGATAATGAGGCAGAAGAAAACAAAAATGAGAATTATAAACAAAGAGAGGAAACAGTCCCAAGAAAAGGTAAAGAGGAAGTAGGGAAGCAAGATCCTAGCAAAAATAAAGATAAGGATAAAGCAAAAAAATGAAACAGAAGACATTATAGAAGAATGTTCTGAAATAAGTGATGAGGAAGATAAAAATTGGAAAATAGTGAAAGTTTAAAGAATTCAATGGACTAAAGAGTAAGAGACAGAAAAAGAAAATATAAAGGGATAAGTGTAAAAGAGAAAAAGAAAGGAAATGGATAATAGAAATGAGATAAAGTGTCTATATCACTTCATTGAATGCTGAATTGAGCGAATCACCAAACCCTAGTCAGCAAAAGCTCAATTAAGAGAACCATTGTTTCAGTGAAAAATTTCCTAGGGAAAGGACATGATTGGCCATCATCAGGGATTTTCCCTTTTCTCTACTATAGTGTAATCTCAGAGTTGGTAGATATAGTTAGGGGAGGTGTGAGGGGAAAATCCCCCCACTTTGCAGGGTTTTAAATTTTGTTGTATTTGTTCTAGTTGATAGCTGTCCTACTAGTTTTTTATCCCCAAGGAAATGTTTGTCTGGAACATTTGTTTTCTTAATTGAGCTTTCCCTGATTTGATTTAGACAATTAATGATTCGCTCAATTAAGCTTTTGATGATATAATGTAGACCTGAGATAAATACTCCAAATTTACATAATTTATGATAAGCTACAACATAGACATAATTATAATTTTAGAGTTTTTTTCAGTAAATAAAAATGATATTAAAATATATGTAGAAGAATAGGCATCCTAAATTAATTAGTGTATTAAGTGTGATTTTGATGTAATAATATTGGAAGATATAAGATTTTTGACCCAGGAAAAGAGATTTCAAACAAAGACATTTTGAGAAGGAGATACAATATGGAACCTAAGAAAAGAACTATGTTCTAGTGTAGCTGTACTTTGTGGGAAGTCAGTGAAAATATTGAATATAACATTGGTATTGATGGGAAGATTAACTCTTGTAGATCTTAGAGGGCATAATCGGGGAAAATATAGAATTATAACATTGTATACCTATGTTACAAATTAAGAAAGGAAACATTTATGTCATAAAATTCTGGATTATGCAGTAATTAATACAAATATAATATTAATGGAAGATTTAAACTGTGATTTAGTGAAAAAAGAAAATGACAGGCAATGATGTTAAGAAAATTTTTGAACTTATTAAATGTGACAGTTTAAAGATTTGGGATAATGGTTTATGGGCATATAGTTGAGCTGTATATATGACTGAAATAGATTATTTTATTTTATTACATGGTTTAAACATAGCTAAGGGAGAGACATTAGGCTTTTCAGGTTACTCAGCCATGTGGATAGAGATAGAGGAAAATATTCCATAAAAAGGGAGAAACTATAGTTGCGTAAGAACTTACCATAACTTTAGATGTCCTTCTCTTCTATATGCTGCTTTATCCATAGCATCATGAAGTTTGCCTCTGGTAAACTCTCGTATGTCCGGCCATTATACAAAAGATAAATGCTACCTCTAGGGTGCGCACAATGTTCTGCATCTCTCTTTTGGATGTCAGTCATAAACAGACAAGTATAAAGCAGATGTCAGCATGCACCTTTTTCAGAACAGAATGCTGCCGGAATCAGCAGTTATGGAGTGCGTCACTGAGACCAACAACTGGTGTCAGAACCATGGCCTTAAGCTCAATGCCAAAAAATGTGTCATCATTCCCTTTGGGAAAAACCCAGTTCCCATTAATTACCACATTGATGGTAGTCCACTGAACACAGAAGGCGTTATAAGAGATCTTGGAACACAGGTTGACAGCAACCTCTCTTTTAAGCACCACATTACCACTGTGATCAGAAAGTCCTTCTATGTGCCACATCTCATTACTAAGGGCTTTGCATCCAGGAAGCAAGAGGTCATTGTCTCCCTCTACTCTTCCCTCATTAGGCCAATCATTGAGTACAATGCCTCATTTGGCATGTATCTCATTAAACACCTGGAATAACTGGAGAGGCAACAAAAGTACCTCACAAAGAGGTTCCTGGGCCTTAAACATTTGCCCTATATGAACAGACTAATAAAACTTCAACTATTCTCTGTCTCATATCGCCTACTTAGAGGCGATCTCTGCTTGACTTACAAAGCCATGTCTGACCCAGCTCTGTTAGAAATGCTACATCTAAAGAAATCCCAATCCCTCTACAACACATGCTCCAGAGACCTCAACCCCATTAACACAATCAACAGAACATGCTGGAGGGACAGGTTCATAACCCAGAGACTGCCCATGCTATGGAATAGACTTCCCATACATGTCAAGCAGAGCACCTCACTGGCCCTCTTCAAGAGAAATCTTGATGAGTGGATGGGATATAGAAAATTCACCTCAGGGATCCCTGCAGTGGCTATATTCGACAGCAGCACTAGGAACTAACGTCAGGTGGCACGAAGCCAGGGTAATCCTCTGGGCTAGGCTTGTAAAGGCTCCAGGGCCATTAGCCTAGTGTACATACCTATGAACCTATTAGATTGTGAAAATGAATAAAAAGAATAAATGAAAAATTATGGAATGAAAACAGAAAGAAAATAAGTATGCAATTATGGAAATATCACATTTCCACTACAGTGTGCTATAAAAACTGGTCCAAGTGGTGGTTAGATTTTAAAGAAAAATATAAAAAAATGTTTTTTTAGAATGGCAAAAATGTTTTTTGGACTGGTAATTAGATGTAAGAAAAGGAGAAAAACAAATTATAAAACAATGTGGAGGATTCAATAAACTCCATGTAGGTTCTGCACAGCGCCCACATGGAGTATTTTTATGTACATGATACTACACATTGCATGGCATAGCTCCATGAATATTAATGAGGTGAGGCATGTGTAAGCAACATTTCATGACTCACACCAGTGCTGCTGGCTGGTAGACTGAATGTGGATGATACCATCAACACTAATCTAATTGGGGGGGGGGCTAAGCACTAAAAATAGGGATAGATTTACTTTGTGTTAGCATACATTTTTCTGAAGGATATGAAGTAGGAAACTGAAATCTATGTCATTATGTATTGGCTTCAATCTTCAGTAATTTCCCAGTAAACCACATATTTTACAAGGAACAGCCCAAAATGCGATGCAAACATCTGGAAATTCTGCAAAAACCTGGAAGTCTTCCTTTTGTTTTTTAATTTTTTTGAGGCCAGTGCTTGCGCGATGCGCTGCTTGGCACATACATGTTTATCTGAGCTCACCTAGGTTGTGCAAAATGAAGCAGTGCACAAACTAGAGGAACAGACCACTCACATTGTAGACAGGACTCAGACAGCCACAAACATAAACCTGATGCATTCGGTTAATAATATTGGCTATCGCGCAAACACAGTAAGTGGTGTTTCACTACCTTTAACAACAAGAACTTTACAATAACTACTAAGATAGGACATATTATCACTAATCCCATGTCAGCAGGTGTTAAGTGTAGGTGTGGAGTGCAGATATCTCAGGGTTCTGGTACAGGGTGGGCAAATGTTTTACTGTTGTGAGATTGCAGATGATAGCAATGAAGTGCAACATACACAACTGTTTTCTCAGCATTCTTGTGGCAATAGATGTAAGTGTAGGAGAACTGTAGACATGGTTCATTTGACTAGCACATTTATAGAAGTGCCTGTATACCAAGTAATTTCAAAACGGTAGTGCTTGCCACTGTTGCGTATCACTTAACATCATACAAACATGGTGCCCAGGAGTGCACACCCTCAACTACCATGTTTGCACCATACTAAGTGATGTGCAACATTTTTCAAACATTGCAAAAAACAAAATGTGTGGACTCTCAGTAAGCAGAAGACATGCAATAGGTGGGAAAACAGCAACATATAAAATGAAATTGGCAGGAAATGCTCATCCTACATTGAGCTTTAGCTATGGCAGGCATGCCAGAAGTTGCTGGTGAGGGTGTGCACTTTTGGGCCCAGAAATGAGGTGTCCAGGAGTCAAAAGTGTTTCTTGGACTCTTAGTTTAGGAGCATGGGCTCCATTTGCTGCACCAGGACTGTTCAGGCTCAGAATACAAGTCTGAAGACTGGAATAGTATTGCCAAGGCTTTACCATTGCTACTGGTATACCCTGCACTGGTGAACAATGCAGACATCACTTTGATGACCTCTGAAGGAGGAAGCAGGATGCCCACAGCCATTTGATTGCAGAGGAAGCAGGATGCCCCCAACCATTTGATTGGGGAATTTATTACAGGGGATACCCCACAGATGTGTAAGTATCAATATTAGTGAGTAATTGTAAGAGTTAAAAGCTGAATATAGTCAAGACTGGTATTCATAATGGTGTTCTTTAGATGGACAAAAACATGCGTCTGGAGTGTTTCTCCCCAGGCCTTCACTGAAAATTGGCTTCATTTCAAGTCAGACTTTTCTGGTAAAGAAATATTAAATAAAAAAATATTTTTTTCATAGCTGCTATGGGGTGAACCTTGAATGTCAGGTCCTATGTCACACATTTGTTAAGGATGCAAGAAGCATCTGGTATGCATCCATCAGAACAGGACTGTCTAAAGAGTATTTTAATAATAATAATTTGTATAGTAATTTAGTAGCATTAAAAGTAAGGTGAACTTACTTGGTATTTAATACAGTTGTATCCAACTGAGCATGTATATCTCGTCTATAAAAGAAACTATGCATGCCTTAGTCTGTAGCACAAAGCAATGGTGCCATATTCTCAAATAACAGTGAACATGCATCTTTAAACTGTAAAAGGAAACTATGCATGCAGTAGTCTGTAGGACAAAATAACAGTATAGTATTAGAAAGTAGTCATCAGTTGTGGCTTCAAAAAACATACTTCCCAAATATACAGTACTGTTAATTTTCCATCATTATTGCAATGTTACTTCATACCTCTATACCAGTGGCACAAATGGCTTTCTGTAAACTGTAATCAGTATAATTGGAACACACATATGTGCAATATATGCACACATCAAGGATTGGTGGCTGTAAGCTGTACTATAGTGTGCCTCTGTTATGAACTGGGTAGTCTTAAAAGTAATAAAGAAATTTGTTAGTGTTAAAAGTAATGGTAATAGAACAGAGTCAAGTAATTTTATCAATGCTTTGTATGTCACATATAAAGCTACTGAGGTTCTCTCTGTTTTTCTCTCATCCCAACACTTTTCTTTCTTTTTATTTTGTTTAATTTTTTTATTTTTTGTTTTTTTTTTCCCACAGCACAGCGGGGTAGGCCTGTACCACAGGATCCACCTGCCTCCACTCCACTGGCTACAGCACCACTGCCCAGCACAATATGGTAGCATCCCCTCTGCCACCTCTACACCACCTGGCCCCTCAGGTAGTTCTGCCCCAGAGGATAGGCCTGTGGCTCCCACTGCAAGCAGTGGTAATGGTGGTGAGTTTATCACCCAACAGGAACTGCTAGGGATGGTGCATAGGATTGTGTACCCCATTGTGGATGCACTCCTACACTGGATGGACCACTTGCTCTCCATCCTCATTCAGAGTACATGTAGTAGATGCAGACATTGGGCACTGCAGCCAGTCCACTAGGTGAGGACTAGATTCTCACGTTCAACCACCTCGATGTGCATGGGCCCTGGATTTTCCATCGTCTCCCCAACCATGGTGTTCACCCACTTCTCATTTCCTTCACCATCCATGTCTCTTATCTTGTTTTTCTTGTCTATCTGCAATTGCTTCCTCACCTGCCCAACTTAACTCACCCATATATTCTTACATTCCTCTCTCTCAAAATGGGTACCTGTCCCACAAAAAAAAAAATGTCTCATACATAGCTCACCATTTCACACGCATGTCTTCATGACACACTTGATTTAGTCCTATTCCCTATACAACAGATTGTGTTGTGGTCACTCTTCTTTCTGGGGGTAACACTCCAGATTCATCTAATAGTTTGCATATATGTTCATGTTTTATTCTTGAAGAAATGGATAGTTAGGGTTCTTTCCTACATCCTTCCTGCATATTACTTCCCTCTTTTCCCTATGTTCTTCTCCTTGCTTGCGCCCCATTTTGCCACTTTCCTGTCTTCCACATTTCTTTTCTTTAAAGAATTATTGCATGATGGTGCACATTGTGCACCAACATGAAGCAGTGGTAAATGGAAGCAATATAAATAAATATATATTAAAGTATCATACACACTTGCAAAATTAATAATTCCACCTGTATTTGAATCCAGTAACCTCTGCCTCCACCAACAATGCAGTTAGCTAGTAGCTGTATTTAATACATCCAATAGTAATTGATACAGTTCAGGAAACATTTCCCTTTGTACTCCCTCATGCTTGCTACCCATATCACTAGCATTGCATCTTTCCTATTAAATTTGTATGAAGCAGCATTGTGAGATACGCTGTAATGTTTTATAAAGCATTATTGTGCTATACCGATTTACTTTTATACAGTAGTAGTGCATGAAGGTGAGTGATGCTGCTGATTGTGCAGCATTGATAAAGAATGCTACTACTAAAGTTGTTTAATGCATTTGCAACAGTTGTATTCAGAACCAGTACCATTTTGTCCCAAAAAGAAACTTATCACTGCATTAAATGCCTTAATTCCTGCACCCAGAGATTCAGTTAAGTAGCAGGTGTATGCAAAAGCAGTTAAGTCTGCTAATTGCTATTCAGTCTCTACAATGCATCTGCTACTTAATGGAGTCTGTAGCACCATCTGTTAATGCAGTGATACATTCCTTTTTGTGTTCAGATGGTACTGTGTTCGAATCCAGGTGTATGTAACAGTTTGAAATACGTTTATGTGTAAATCCTAATTCTGAAGTGTGATAGTTGGTATAGTCTAGAAAATATGGCTAGAAGGTACTGGTTTCCAATACAACTGTATATAACTATATAACACTTATAACATTTTTGCCGTAGCCGAGCCTTAGTGTGTGATGTGCACCATCCTGCAATTACACGTTAAAGAAAAGAAATGGGAAAGACAAGAAAGCAGTGAAGTGGGAAGCAAGGAGGTAGATGAACAAAGTGAAAGGAAGGCAGGAATGTGCAGGAAGGATGCACAAAAGAACCATAGCTATCCATTTCCTCAAGAACAAAATGTGAGCATATATATAAAATATTAGATGAATTTGGACTGTCACCTCCAGAGAGAAGTATAAGGAATTGATCTGAATCAAATGTGTCATGAAGACATGTGTGCAAAATGGAGAGCTATGTATGTGAAGATTTTGTTTGTGGGACAGGTGCTCCATTTTGTTTTGAGAGAGAGAAGAATGTTGAGGAAAGGATGTAGGAATGTCTGGAAGAGGTAAGTTGGGCAAGTGAAGAAGGAATTGCATACAGACAAGACAAACAAGGCAAGAAACAGGGAGGGTGAAGGACACAAGAGGTGAGTGTTCACCATGGTTGGGGTGAGGGTGGGGACATCATGAGCCCATGGACATCAAATTGGGTAACAGTGAGAAATGAGTCATCACCCACTGGATTGTCATCACTGTCACCTCACTGTGTTGATGGCTGCAGTGTCTGGAGTCTGTGTCTCCTTGTGTTATTCAGTACAGTGATGGACGGCAGTGTTTCTATCCAGTGTAGGCATGCACCAACTATGTAGTGCACAATCCTACACACCAACCCTGGCAGTTCATCCATGTGATAAACTCAACACCTCTGTCACTGTTCCTGGAGGGAACCACTGGCCTATCTTGTGGGACAGAACTAACTGCAGGCCAGGTAGTGCAGGAGCATTAGAGGGGGTGCTACCAGGTTGCACAGCATATGTGGTGGGCAGCAGTGGTATAGCCAGTGGAATGGGGACAGGAGGATCCCATGGGACAGATCTACCCCACTGTGCTTTCAGAAAAAACAAAAAATAAAAAGTAAAAAAAAAACAAATAAAAAAACAGCAAAGGGTTGGAGTGAGAGAAAAAATGGAGAACATTAATAACTTTATATGTGAGATACAAAGCATTGATACAATTATTTGACTCTATTCTGTTGCCTTTGCTTTCAAGACTACCAACTCCCAACAAATACCTTGTTTATTATTAAGACTATCAAGCTCCTAACAGATGCACAATATATTACAGATTGCAGCAACCAATCCTTGATGTGTGCATATATTGCACATATGTATGTTCCAATTATACTTATTACAGTTTACAGCAGGCCTGTGGTGACACTGCTTTAGCGCTCTATTATTCCATTGCAATTTTGATGAAAACTTAACAGTACTCTATATTTAGGAAGTGTGGATTTTGAAGGCACAACCTATGACTATTCTATAATAGTGAACTGTTGTTTTGTCCTCCAGACTAATGCATGCATACTTTCCTCCTACAGTTGAGAAATGAATGCCCAATTTGAAGCAACTATATAATAAACCAATAAATGCATCTTTACTTTTAATGCTAAAATAATGCTACTGTTCGGAATCATACATACCACATGCTTCACACATCCATGCCAATCTAGCAGCATGGATTCACACATTCAGTTCTCAGTTTGTAAAGGCTGCAGAAAAAAAACATTAAGCATAGCAATCCTGACAATATTCAGCTTTTAACTCCTACAAGTAGTCTCTGTAAGTGATACTTACACATCTGTGGGGTGCCCCCAGTCCTATGTTCCTTGACCTGATGGTCGAGGGTATCCCTCTTCCTCATCCTTAGGTCTCTGTAGTGATTTCTACATTGTTTATCAGTGTGAGGGATACCAGTAGCACTGGTCGGAGCCTGGTCCAGACCTTTCCATGCCTTTACCTTGTAATCCAAGCCACAATAGTCCCTCTGCAAAAGCCTGGGCCCATGTTCATTCACTAGGAGTCCAAAAACAATTTGGACTCCTGGACACCCCATCTTCATGTGTGGAATCTCAAAACCTCTCCAGGAATGCCTGCCACACCTACCACAGAACAAGAACAATGTAGAATGATATTTTCCTGCCAATTGCAGGTATTGTGCTTACTGGAAATACACACTGTCTGGTTTTACAACATTTGAAAGTGTCGTTATCACTTACCATTGCACAAATATGTTGTGTGAGAGTACATTTCCAGGAAATATGTTTGCATGATGGCCAATAGTATTAACTGAAAGCATCCGTTGTGTGTTTGTGGCTGTCTAGGTGCTATCTGCTACTTGGATGTCCCATTCTTCTGGTTTGTGTACTGCTGCTCTACATGCAAATGAGATGCGTATAGCAAAGCTATTTGTGCTAAGTGACACATCACGCAAACAGTGGACCCCCCCAAAAAAGTATAAGAAATGGAGAATTGGTTGAAATAAGGAAACTCAATCTATGACATACACAGTAGAAAATGTTAGTACACATGAGATACAACTACTTAGGTCTGGATCCCAACTCACTCTGCAATTCACCATCAGAAAACAGGAGGGGCTTACTTATCTTTGCCACACAAACAGCTTGGCATCAAATATGTGATATAATTCCTCACACAAAACAAACTGCAACTGAATATACACTGATATCAAGGCATGTCATTTTATTTGTAAATGTATTATATTTAATATATTTGGATATGGTAAACTTAGTGATCACAGAACCTGTTATGATTATTCCTTGTAAATATATAGCTGTGTCCTACCTTTCTGTGTTTCTTGGTCATTCATCAGTTATCTGACCAGTACTCAGAGACATGCAGTGTGTAAGCCAGTGTATATCACTTACCTTAAAATGTGTGAGGATATTAACTGGGAACACTATTATATGCAGTTGCCATCAAATGAAGGGCAGGTTGGATGGCACAAACAATCACAGACTGCTATTGTAGGGGAGGGGAGCAAAGGTGGGTTCCTGTCATGGCACATGCAAGGGTATGCCATTCTTTCGAGAGGGTGGACCCAGACTGAGCTACTGTTATGGCAAAAACAAGGATATGTTGCTCTTGTTACTCTCTTTGTTTTGCAGCCTGCCTGTTTGATCTTGTGAGTGTGGTGAAAGTGGAAACTGCTATGTGTCTCATTACTTTCTAACTTCCCTCTGTTATGATTTTCCATTACAAATATGTGGTGCTAAACTGTGTGCATGCAGTGGTGATCAGTACTTTGGGGAGGTATAAATTTCTGAATCTTTGAGGCCTGAGGCCTGCTACTTGCTAATGGATGCATACAAGTCAAATAACTCTCTGTTGTCACATGTTACATTCAATTCTGTACAAATCTCCTATATTGTAGTTGCTTACTGTACCAAGTGATGAAATACAAGGACATGTCATACTACTGTTATACAATACAGTACATGTTCAGGACTTACCTTGCAAATGCAGTAGTTGCCAAAGTGTTAGTTCAGGGTTGACTTTGATGCAAGCAGTACACAACCAATACATGAGAAGGTCAAGGCTGTGGCTCTGAGTTGAGGCCAGCAGATGTTGCAGGGATCCTGTATTGTGTCCCTATCCACCCTGTAGCACTCTACAATGTCCATGTTGTGTATGCTATGATAAGTTAAATGTGGACTGAAAATTCTTCTCTGTCTTGGTCTAGGCCTACTGGCAGCATCAGCAAAACTGCTTCCAGTCTATAGCACATACAAATTGAGTTAAGCAGCAGCAGCTCCTAACATTCTGTCTGTGTAGACTTTCTGTGTCTGAACTTCATTACTTTTGAAATCTGCAAGAAAAAAAAAGCAGCATGGAGTCTACATGGTTGCTTTAGAAGTTGTTTAATAGTTCCTCCACATTGGTTGATTAGCATGCAGTTCAGCTGCTTATGCTGTAATTAGCATCTCTGAAACACAGCCTAAGACAGATGCAGTCCATTAAGAATCTACTCCATTATAAAAAGTCAAATGTGTAGCTGGTCAAACTGATGGTGAGGATACATGCTACATGTCCAGAAAAGCAAAATATTTCCAAAGCTATCTTTATAAGGGAGTAATAAACTCCAGTAGGTATGCTGTCATTTTGTTGCCTGCATAATGCATATGCTGGATAATATTAATGAATAATGTGAAGCAAAGGCTTTTACACTGTTATCTGCATGCATTAGTTAGAAGTGTACTGGTGGCATGGCCATGTTTGTCAAGCCATTTCAGAGATACAAATAATTGACAATTCATGAAAATAGAAAGCTCTGTGGTACATATGTACAAATATTTCAGGGGTATGTCCTTTGAAAGCATGTTTAGCATTTCAAATGTGTTTTATCAGCAAAATGATTCATGTGTCTGTTCTTTTGTGGGTGGGGTGAACAAAGAAAAGTTACTGTAGTGGCACAAACTAGAATGGACTGTTATTTTGGGAGGGAGCACAGTTGAGTTACTTTCGGTGTTTCTTGGTCATTCATCAGTTACCTGACCAGTACTCAGAGACATGCAGTGCACAAACTAGAGGAATGGACAACCCACATTGTAGAGAGGACTCAGACAGCTACAAACATAAACCTGATGCATTCAATTAATAATATTGGCTATCGCACAAACACAGTAAGCGGTGTTGCGCTACCTTTAACAGCAAGAACTTTACAATAACTGCTAAGATAGGACATATTATATCACTAATCCCATGTCAGCAGGTGTTAAGTGTAGGTGTGGAGTGCAGATGGCCCAGGGTTCTGGTACAGGGTGGGCAAATGTTTTACTGTTGTGAGATTGCAGATTATAGCAATGAAGTGCAACATACACAACTTTCTCAACATTCTTGTGGCAATAGGTGTAAGTGTAGGAGAACTGTAGATATGGTTCATTTGATTAGCACATTTATAGAAGTGCCTGTATACCTAGTAATTTCAAAATTGCAGTGCTTGCCACTGTTGCATATCACTTAACATCATACAAACATGGTGCCCAGAAGTGCACACCCTCAGCTACAATGTTTGCACCATGCTAAGTGATGTGCAACATTTTTTAAACATTGCAAAAACAAAATGTGTGGACTCTCAGTAAGCAGAAGACATGCAATAGTTGGGAAAACAGCAACATATAAAATGCAATTGGCAGGAAAAGCTCATCCTACATTGAGCTTTAGCTATGGCAGGCATGTCAGAAGTTGCGGGTGAGGGTGTGCACTTTTGGGCCCAGAGATGGGATGTCCAGGAGTCAAAAGTGTTTGTTTGACTCCTAGTTTAGGAGCATGGGCTCCATTTGCTGCACTAGGACTATTCAGGCTCAGAATACAAGTCTGAAGACTGGAATAGTATTGCCAGGGCTTTACCAGTGCTACAGGTATACCCTGCACTAGTGAGCAATGCAGATATCACTTTGATGACCTCTGAAGGAGGAAGCAGGATGCCCCCAACCATGTGGATACCCCACAGATGTGTAAGTATCAATATCAGTGAGTAATTGTAAGAGTTAAAAGCTGAATATAGTCAAGACTGGTATTCATAATGGTGCTCTTTAGATGGTGCAGTGGTGCAGCAGTAGCATTGTTGCCTCACAGTAAGAGGTTTTCCATTTTGATTCTTGGCTGGGGTGCCTTCTATGTGGTATCTGCATGTCCTCCCTGGGTTCATGTGGGTTTTCTCCAGGTGTTCTGGTTTCCTCCCACAATACAAAAACATGCATCTGGAGTGTTTCTCCACAGGCCTTCACTGAAAATTGGCTTCATTCCAAGTCAGAACTTTCTGGTAAACAAATATTAAATAAATAAATCATTTTTTTCATAGCTGCTATGGAGTGAGCCTTGAATGTCAGGTCCCTTGTCACACATTTGTTAAGGATGCAAGAAGTGTGTGGTATGCATCCATCAAAACAGTACTGTCTAAAGAGTATTTTAATAATAATAATTTCTATAGTAATTTAGTAGCATTAAAAGTAAGGAGCACTTACTGGGTATTTAATACAGTTGTATCAAACAGAGCATGTATATCTCGTCTGTAAAAGTAACTATGCATGCCTTAGTCTGTAGCACAAAGCAGTGGTGCCATATTCTCAAATAACAGTGAACATGCATCTCTAAACTGTAAAAGGAAAGTATGCATTCAGTAGCCTGTAGGACAAACTAACAGTATAGTATTAGAGAGTAGTCATCAGTTGTGGCTTCAAAAAACATACTTCCCAAATATACAGTACTGTTAATTTTCCATCATTACTGCAATGTTACTTCATACCTCTATACCAGTGGCACAAATGGCTTTCTGTAAACTGTAATCAGTATAATTGGAACACACATATGTGCAATATATGCACACATCAAGGATTGGTGGCTGTAAGCTGTACTATAGTGTGCCTCTGTTATGAACTGGGTAGTCTTAAAAGTAAAGAAGTAATTTCTTAGGAGTTTGTAGTGTTAAAAGTAATGGTAATAGAACAGAGTCAAGTAATTTTATCAATGCGTTGTATGTCACATATGAAGCTACTGAGGTTCTCTCTGTTTTTCTCTCATCCCAACACTTTTCTTTCTTTTTATTTTGTTTAATTTTTTTATTTTTTGTTTTTTTCCCACAGCACAGCGGGGTAGGCCTGTACCACGGGATCCACCTGCCTCTACTCCACTGGCTACAGTACCACTGCCCAGCACAATATGGTAGCATCCCCTCTGCCACCTCTACACCACCTGGCCCCTCAGGTAGTTCTGCTCCAGAGGATAGGCCTGTGGCTCCCACTGCAAGCAGTGGTAATGGTGGTGAGTTTATCACCCAACAGGAACTGCTAGGGATGGTGTGTAGGATTGTGTACCCCATTGTGGATGCACTCCTACACCGGATGGACCACTTGCTCTCCATCCTCATTCAGAGTACATGTAGTAGATGCAGACATTGCAGCCAGTCCACTAGGTGAGGACTAGATTTTCACGTTCAACCACCTCGATGTGCATGGGCCCTGGATTTTCCATCGTCTCCCCAACCATGGTGTTAACCCACTTCTCATGTCCTTCACCATCCCTGTCTCTTATCTTGTTTTTCTTGTCTGTCTGCAATTGCTTCCTCACCTGCCCAACTTAAATCACCCATATATTCTTACATCCCTCTCTCTCAAAATGGGTACCTGTCCCACAAAAAAAAAAAAATGTCTCATACATAGCTCACCATTTCACACACGTCTTCATGACACACTTGATTCAGTCCCATTCCCTATACAACAGATTGTGTTGTGGTCACTCTTCTTTCTGGGGGTAACACTACAGATTGAAATAATAGTTTGCATATATGTTCATGTTTTATTCTTGAAGAAATGGATAGTTAGGGTTCTTTCCTACATCCTTCCTGCATATTCTTCCCTCTTTTCCCTTTGTTCTTCTCCCTGCTTGCTCCCCATTTTGCCACTTTCCTGTCTTCCACATTTCTTTTCTTTAAAGAATTATTGCATGATGGTACACATTGTGCACCAACATGAAGCAGTGGTAAATGGAAGCAATATAAATAAATATATTTAAAGTATCATACACACTTGAAAAATTAATAATTCCACCTGTATTTGAATACAATAACATCTGCCTCCAGCAACAATGCAGTTAGCTAGTAGCTGTATTTAATACATCCAACAGTAATTGATACAGTTCAGGAAACATTTTCCTTTGTACTCCCTCATGCTTGCTACTCATATCACTAATATTGCATCTTTCCTATTAAATTTGTATGAAGCAGCATTGTGCAATACCCTGTAATGTTTTATAAAGCATTATTGTGCTATACCGATTTAGTTTTATACAGCAGTTGTGCATGATGGTGAGTGATCCTGCGGATTTTGCAGCATCGATAAACAATGCTACTACTAAAGTAGTTCAATGTATTTGCAACAGTTGTATTCAGAACCAGTACCATTTTGCAGTGGCGGCTGGTGACTTCAAATCAAAGGGGGGCTGCAGGAGACAACTGCATGGGTGGGGTCAAGGGGAAGGGGTTTGGCCAACTAGAAAGGGGAGGAGCTATGCTCAAAACCACAAAAATTAACTTTAATTAAATACACTGCCCTGGGTGGCAAACCATCATTATGAGAGTCCAATCAAGACAAAAATAAGTGTAGAAGAATAAAAATATTTCAATGCACTGGCTGCATGACAGCTTACTTAATATCTAGATGGAAACAAAAGGTTGTGAGGCATGAAAAAATAAATTACTTTTTAAATACATTACTGGAATGTCAGTAAAAATCAAGTACAAGAAAAACCAGAAACACTCAACTCAAACCACTTCTCCTTGCACTGCAGTTCTAATTATAATTTATATTCAGCTTTATTAAAGTACCAAGTAACATGCTGAAAGTAGAAATCTCTGTGATGCCCCCACTTGTAAAAATGTTTCTTATCCAAAAAAGACCTGCTGCCTGACAACTATGTACTTGTTTCATGGGAAAACATGTAAGTAAAAAATGAAAAGCAAACAAGAAACAAGCTCAAGATACATTGCTTAAAGGATTACTGTACAGGTTATGGACCACACATGATTGGCATTCTGTTTAGTTTACGGGTAAAGTCTGTAGAGATGACTGGAAGTCTCCAACAAGTGTAATTAGCTTTTTAAAATAATGGAATCCTGTCCTTTAATACCCAAGGCTTAAACATTATCTAGTCAAGTATTATCTGCATGGCAACAGCAGAAAGGCTTTCAATGTTGGCAATTCTTTAACAGTATGCTTATTAAAGCTTACTTGCATATTACGATCTCAGACAAGCTTACCTTATGGTCATTAAAGCATTGCTACTTAAACACAGAGCAACAGGCACTTTGAGTAATAAGCATAAATCAACAGTACAAAAATATGACAGAAACCAGACCTTTCTGCAAAATCAAGGACAGATGAAAAGCCACTGTAGTACTTGTGCTACCTTGGATGGGGGGACACACTGCACATTTACACTGCATAACTACTCCTTGCCTTGCTTGGACACATCCAGAGTCACTACATGGTGGAGTGGGGTGCAACAAGTATGTCACAATTTGAAATGTCTCTGGCTGACTGTGATGGCCCTGACACATTTGTCATACCTCTCAACCTCAGAGCAAGAAATCTGGACAAAGCCATACACAGAAGTGGGACAAATGCCCAAAAATAAGGACAATTTTTAAATATTGCTCTAATAAACTTAGAAAGATAATAGAATAGGTCTTGCATTAGTATGACTTTTCTGAAGGGTATAAAATCTGAAACTCAAATGTCTGTCATTATTTTCTAACTTCAGTCTTTAGTGATTTGTCACTAATTTGCCAAAAACACAATTTTATGAAAAATGGACCAAATGTGATGCAAAAATATAAAATAGCCACACAATACAGCTGGGAACCTGTCAAAGAAGGTACACTTTAATATTAGTACTGCTAACTTGAGCAGCTGACAAAATAAAAGAATCTACATGCATTTCAAGTAATCTATAACTTTGATTATTACAGTTATTTCTTAATTGTAAACCCTCCATGTTTTCTTCCAAAATTGCTATTTTGCGGAGGGATTATTAGGGGAAGAGCAACATTTTTTGCCAAAATCGGGACAGTTGAGAGGTTGGCTATGCCTAATTCTATAAAGCAATTTATTTGCATGTACCTCTCAACCTGTTAATGCAGTAAATCTGAACAAGGCCAAATATATTGGGGGAACATATAAACAGTACTAAAAATTGCTCTTGTATAAATTGAGACAGTTGATAGAATAACAGTTCTTACTTTAGCATGCATTTTTCTGAAGGTTATGAAGTCTGAAACTCAGTGTATCATTATTTAGTGACTTCATTTCTAAATGATTTGCCAGAAAACTACAAATTTTATGAAGAACAAACCAAAAATAAGAAGCAAAAATCTATTAATTTTTTGAAAATCTGGACAATTGGGAGGTATAGTTCAGCTGGGCCTGTCTGAGTTTGCTGCCCTTCCCCCCTGACAAAATCATGGTTGAATGGAGCCTCTGCAGCCATTCCAATGAACCATTACTTGGCTATTTCACTCCATTTACCATAAACACTAATGTGCATACTGCTTTACTTCTATGATGAGTTGGACTTCATTTGAAAGTTTTATTTTGTATTTTACAGCACAAACACTAAGTCATCTACTAAACAAAGCAATGCAGTCTCACAATGAAAACTTAGCATTAAAACTTCTCTGCCCTTGAAACTCACATTCATTGAAACAGCATTGAAACCCACATTCAAAGAAAATACATTTTGCCAGTGGCAGATAAAGATTAATTGTGTGCTGTTTTTAAATCATAGGCCCTTTGCATATGAAACATACATGTGCTCTTTGATACACCTTCCTCATTGTACTAAATTATATTCCTTGTACAATATATTACAGTTGTTAGAGGGGGTTTTATATTTGTTTTGAACATTTTTCCAGTAAGCAATGAAACAAAATGCATGGCAACAGAAAGGCTTTCAATGTTGGCAATTCTTTAACAGTATGCTTATTAAAGCTTACTTGCATCTTGCAATCTCAGCCAAGCTTACCTGATGGTCATTAAAGTATTGCTACTTAAACACAGAGCAACAGGCACTTTGAGTAATAAGCATAAATCAACAGTACAAAAAATATGACAGAAACCAGACCATTCTGTAAAAATCAAGGACAGATGAAAAGCCACTCTAGTACTTGTGTCTACCTTGGATGGGTGGGATTCTCTGCACATTTACACTGCATAACTACTCCTTGCCTTGCTTCGACACATCCAGAGTCACTACATGGGGAAGTGGGGTGTAACAAGTATGTCACATTTGAAATGTCTCTGGCTGACTTGTGATGGCCCTGCCACATTTGTCATACCTCTCAACCTCAGAGCAAGAAATCTGGACAAAGCCATACAAAGAAATGGGACAAAGGCCCAAAAATAAGGACAATTTTTAAAATATTGCTCTTATAAACTTAGAAAGCTAATAGAGGTCTTGCATTAGTATGAATTTTCTGAATGGTATGAAATCTGAAACTCAAATGTCTGTCATTATTTTTTAACTTCAGTCTTTAATTATTTGTCACTAATTTGCCAAAAAACACAATTTTATGAAAAATGGACCAAAAATGTGATGTAAAAATATAAAATAGCAACACAATACAGCTGGGAACCTGTCAAAGAAGGGACACTTTAATATCAGTACTGCTAACTTGAGCAGCTGACAAAATAAAATATCTACATGCATTTCTGAAATAAAAGTAATCTGATTATTACAGTTATTTCTTAATTATAAACCCTCCATGTTTTCTTCCAAAATTGCTATTTTGCGGAGGGATCATTAGGGGAAGAGCAACATTTTGAGTCAAAATCAGGGACAGTTCAGAGGTTTGGCTATGCCTAATTCTATAAAGCAATTTATTTGCATGTACCTCTCAACCTGTTAATGCAATAAATTTGGAGCCAAATATATTGGGGGAACATATAAACAGTACTAAAAATTGCTCTTCTATAAACTGGGACATAAATCTGGACAAGACCAAATATATTGGGGAAACATATAAACAGTACTAAAAATTGCTCTTCTATAAACTGGGACAGTTGATAGAACAGGTCTTACTTTAGCATGCATTTTTCTGAAGGTTATGAAGTCTGAAACTAGTGTGTCATTATTTAGTGACTTAATTCCTAAATGATTTGCCAGAAAACCACAAATTTTATGAGGAACAAACCAAAAATAAGAAGCAAAAATCTATTCATTCTTTGAAAATCTGGACAGTTGGGAGGTATAGTTCAGCTGGGGCTGTCTAAGTTTGCCGCCCTTCCCCCTCACAAAACCATGGTCGAATGGAGCCTCCCTGCAGCCATTCCAATGATCCATTACTTTGCTATTTCACTCCATTTACCATAAACACTAATGTGCATACTGATTTACTTCTATGATGATTTGAACTTCATTTGAAAGTTTTATTTTACATTTTACAGCACAAACACTAAGACATCTGCTAAACAAACTTGGCATTAAAACTTCTTTGCCCTTGAAACTCACATTCATTGAAACAACATTAAAACCAACATTCAAAGAAAATACATTTTACCCGTGGCAGATAAAAATTAATTCTGGGCTGTTTTCAAATCATAGGCCCCTTGCATGTGAAACATACATGTGCTCTTTGATACACCTTCCTATTGCTTTGAACATTTTTCCAGTAGCAATGAAACAAAACTGTCCAATTCAGAACATTTCCATCATAAAAGTCTACTCAAACTTCTACAGTCCACTATTATCAGTAAATATGCACAATTATACAGTCCACCATTATCAGTAAATATGCACAATCTCTGAAGTAGTAAAAAAGTAATCTAAATAATTCCACGTTAAATAAATCTGTAATGAAGAGGTTGGTGCTAGCAATCACCTTTATATTTCATGGTTTCATCGAAAAATAAAGTGTCTGATGCCCCTGAGGAATAAATTGCTTAAATTACATTAAAAATAAGCTAGTAATATTGCAATAGGAAATGGATGGTAAACTGATGACAGGCTCATAGTTAGTATCTTAATTTTCAGTACGGCAGCATTCACCCCTTATGGGAGTAGAACCAACAACCTTCTGCATCAAAAGCAAGTACACAACCTTTTGTGCTATTAGCAATGTGAGTTGACTTAGCATAATCAGCACTAAACTTTTCTTCCCCTGCAGCTCTCAGCTCCTTATAAAATCTACTCAATATTCAACTGCATCTCAACTTCGCAGCACAAGAAGTCTGGAAAAAGCCAAATTTATTGGGGTGGGTCAAAAGGGAAAAAACCAGGGACACATTAAACATTGCTTGTATAATCTTGGAAAGCTGCTAGAATAAAATGCTGTGTTACCACCATACATTTTACTGCCAAGGTCCCTGTGCAAGAGTCAGAATAACATACCACTATGCCAAATCACCTGCTTTGTGAAAGAAAAATGCTGTGTTACCACCGTACATTTTACTGCCAAGGTCCCTGTGCAAAACAGTTAAGAGCAACATACCACTACGCCAAATCAGCTGCTTTGTGAAAGAGAGGAAGACTGAAACTTAAATGGCTATCATTTAATGAATTCAGTTCTCACCATAGCTGTCAACCTCTTAGCACAAAACACCTGGACAAACCCAGTAATGAGGGAATACAGCCCTCAAACATATTCAGTGAATTCAGTTCTTGCCATAGCTGTCAACCTTAGCACAAAAAACCTGGACAAAGCCACTAACAGGGTATTACAGTCACAAAAATAAGGACAAATTTCAAATAGCCATCTTATAAACATAAAAATTGCTATAATAAAAGGTTGCGTTACTATATATTTATTGCTAAAATAAAGCGCTGTTTTACTATGCATTTTCTGAAGAATATGAAGTCTGAAATTCAAATGCCTGTCAATTTTACTTCTGACGGAACAAAAACAATTTTCAGCAGAGGCCCAGGGAGAAATACTGTAGACACATGTCTTTGTAAAATGGCAGGACACCAGAGCAAATCCACAGAAACACAGGGATAAGATGCAGACTCCACACAGAAGGCACCCCAGCCAAGAATCAAACCAGAAAACCTATAGCTGTGAGGCAACAATACTGCCACTGCACCATCAAATATGTAAGGAACTAAACATTCAGAAACCTGAAGTCTGAAATTCAAATGCCTGTCAATTTTATTTAACATTTGTTAATCAGGACAGTCTGACTTGGAACAAAAAAAAAAAATTTCAGCAGAGGCCCAGGAAGAAATAATGCAGACATGTCTTTGTAACATGGGAGGGCACAAAAGCAAATCCACACAAACACAGGGAGAAGATACAGACCCCCCCCCCCACAAAGAAGGCACCCCAGCCAAGAAGCAAACCTGAGAACCTGCAGCTGTGAGGCAACAATGCTACCACTGCACCATCAAATATTAAGCATTGCAACATTTGTAAACCACAGATATTATGAGGAACAGATCTGATCAAATATGAGGCAAAAATCTGCAATTTTTTTACAAATGGTGGTGGGTAGGGAATTCAGGTCTTTAACACCTGCATACAAGGTACAAGGTTCAAGCCTGAGGTATTCCCTACCTAACCACCAGTATATTGCACCAGGGGCATTTTCACACACACACACACACACACACACAGACACACACAGACACACAGAGTCCCTGTACACTTACCTGGTCCTGTAGTACATCCCGGTCCGCAAAACCACCATTAAATCCAGGTCCACAAACCCCCCAACGAGTGCAGCTGAAAAACCCACGCAAATCCGACCTTGCCTGTCATGAGATCTTCCCCTGCAGTAAGCCAATCCAGACCCGAGATCCTTCTCCTGACTGCCGACCTTGCAGTCCAACCCCGACGCTTTTCCCCAGCGAGTTCCCAGGCAGTCTATGCAGTTTAAAACTGCATAGACTTGTGGGAGCGCTCCTGTTCACGTGTCTCAATCAGGACTGCTGCTGAGACAATCTGTGCATGCTCCATGCTCCAGACTGTCTTAGCAGCAGTCTGGACTAGTGCGCATGCGCGAAGTCTGCGAAATTTTAAAATATATTTTTTTTATTTTTTTCTTTTTCTTTTTTTTCTTTTGTTAGTTTGAAGTTAAGGCAGCTGCAGTCTGGCAGTCCAATAGCAATGGGCCGCCCCTGCCATTTTGTCCCAAAAAGAAACTTATCACTGCATTAAATGCCTTAATTCCTGCACCCAGAGATTCAGTTAAGTAGCAGGTGTATGCAACATCAGTTAAGTCTGGTATTTGCTATTCAGTCTCTAAAATACACCTGCTACTTAATGGAGTCTGTAGCACCATCTGTTAATGCAGTGATGCATTCCTTTTTGTTTTAAGATGGTGTGTTCGAATCCAGGTTTATGTAACAGTTTGAAATACTTTTATGTGTAAATCCTAATTCTGAAGCGTGATAGTTGGCATAGTCTATAAACTATGGCTAGAAGGTACTGGTTTCCAATACAACTGTATATAACTATATAACACTTATAACTTTTTTGTCTTAGCTGAGCCTTAGTGTGTGATGTGCACCATCCTGCAATTTCACTTTAAAGAAAAGAAATGGGAAAGACAAGGAAGTGGTGAAACTGGAAGCAAGGAGGTAGAGGAACAAAATGAAAGGAAGGCAGCAATGTGCAGGAAGGATGTACGAAAGAACCATAGCTATCCATTTCCTCAAGACCAAAATGTGAGCATATATGTAAAATATTAAATGAATTTGGACTGTCACCTCCAGAGAGAGGTATAAGGAATTGTACTGAATCAAATGTGTCATGAAGACATGTGTGCAAAATGGAGAGCTATATATGGGAAGATTGTTTTTGTGGGACAGATGCCCCATTTTTTCTTTTTTTGAGAGAGAGAAGAATGTTGGGGAAAGGATGTAGGAATGTCTGGGAGAGGTAAGTTGGGCAAGAGAAGAAGGAATTGCAGACAGACAAGACAAATAAAACAAGGAACAAGGAGGGTGAAGGACACAAGAGGTGAGTGTTCACCATGGTTGGGGTAAGGATGGGGACATCATTAGCCCATGGACATCAAATTGGGTAACAGTGAGAATCAAGTCATCACCCACTGGACTGTCATCACTATCACCTCACTGTGCTGATGGCTGCAGTGTCTGGTGTCTGTGTCTCCTTGTGTTATTCAGTACAGTGACAGATAGTAGTGCTTCTATCCAGTCACCAACTATGTGGTGCACAAACCTACACACCAACCCTGGCAGTTAATCCAGGTGATAAACTCACCACCTCTGTCACTGTTCCTGGAGGGAGCCACTGGCCTATCTTGTGGGACAGAACTACCTGCGGGCCAGGTAGTGCAGGAGCAGTAGAGGGGGGGTGCTACCAGGTTGCACAGAATATGTGGTGGGCAGCAGTGATATAGCCAGTGGAGTGGGGGCAGGTGGATCCCATGGGACAGAACTACCCCACTGTGCTGTCAGAAAAAAAAAATTAAAAAAAAAAAAAAAAGCGCAAAGGGTTGGAGTGAGAGAAAAATGGAGAACATTAGTAACTTTATATGTGACATACAAAGCATTGATACAATTATTTGACTCTTTTCTTTTGCATTTGCTTTTAAGACTACCAACTCCCAACAAATACCTTGTTTATTATTAAGACTACCCAGCTCATAACAGATGCACAATATATTACAGATTGCAGCAACCAATCCTTGATGTGTGCATATATTGCACATATGTATGTTCCAATTATACTTATTACAATTTACAGCAGGCCAGTGGTGACACTGCTTTAGCACTCTATTGTTCCATTGCAATATTGATGAAAACTTAACAGTACTATATATTTAGGAAGTGTGGATTTTAAAGGCACAACCTATGACTATTCTGTAATAGTGAACTGTTGTTTTGACCTCCAGACTAATGCATGCATGCTTTCCTCTTACAGTTGAGAAATGAATGTCCTATTTGATACAACTATATAATAAACCAATAAATGCATCTTTACTTTTAATGGTAAAATAATCCTATTGTTCGGAATTTTACATACCACATGCTTCTCACATCCATGCCAATCTAGCAGCATGGATTCACACATTCAGTTCTCAGTTTGTAAAGGCTGCAGAAAAAAAAACATTAAGCATACCAATCCTGACAATATCCAACTTTTAATCTTACAAGTAGTCTCTGTAAGTGATACTTACACATCTTTGGGGTGCCCCAGTCCTATGTTCCTTCACCTGATGGTCGAGGGTATCCTTTTTCCTCATCCTGAGGTCTCTGTAGTGATTTCTAAATTGTTTACCAGTGTGAGGGATACAAGTAGCACTGGTCAGAGCCTAAGCTAGACTAGTCCATGCCTCTGCCTTGTAATCTAAGCCACAATAGTCCCTCTGCAAAAGCCTGGGCCCATGTTTATTCACTAAGAGTCCAAAAAACACTTTGGACTCCTGGACACCCTATCTTAGAATGTGGAATCTCAAAACCTCTCCAGGAATGCCTGCCACACCTACCACAGAACAAGACCAATGTAGAATGATGTTTTCCGGCCAATTGCAGGTATTGTGCTTACTGGGAATATGCATTGTCTGGTTTTACAACATTTGAAAGTGTTGGCATCACTTACCATTTGTGTGAGAGTGTACATTTCCAGGAAATATGTTTTCATGATGGCCAATAGTATTAATTGAAAGCATCCAGTGTGTGTTTGCAGCTGTATAGGTGCTATCTGCTACTTGGATGGCCCATTCTTCTGGTTTGTGTACTGCTGCTCTGCATGCAAATGAGATGTGTAAAGCCAAAGCTATTTGTGCTAAGTGACACATCACGCAAACAGTGGACCCCCAAAAAGTATAAGAAATGGAGAATTAGTTGAAATGAGGAAACACAATCTATGACATACACAGTAGAAAATGTTAGTACACATGAGATACACCTACTTAGGTCTGGATCCCAACTCACACTGCAAGTCACCATCAGAAAACAGGAGGGGGCTTACTTATCTTTGCCACACAAACAGCTTGGCATCAAATATGTGACATAATTCCTCACACAACCAACTGCAACTGAATGTACACTGATATCTAGGCATGACCTGTTATTTGTAAATGTATTATATTTTATATATTTGAATATAGTAAACTTAGTGATCACAGAACCTGTTATGATTATTCCTTGCAAATATACAGCTGTGTCCTACCTTTCTGTGTTTCTCGGTCATTCATCAGTTATCTGACCAGTACTCAGAGACATGAAGTGTGTAAGCCATTCTATATCATTTACCTTAAAATGTGTGAGGATATTAACTGGCAACACAATTATATGCAGTTGTTATCAAATGAAGGGCAGGTTGGATGGCACAAGCAATCACAGACTGCTATTTTAGGGGAGGGGAGAAAAGGTGGGTTCCTGTCATGGCACATGCAAGGGTATGCCATTCTTTCGAGGGGGGTGGACCCAAGCTGAGGTACTGTTATGGCAAAAACAAGGATATGTTGCTCTTGTTACTCTCCTTGTTTTTACAGCTTGCCTGCTTGATCTTGTGAGTGTGGTGCAGAGATGATCAGTACTCTGAGGAGGTATCAATTTCTGAATCTTTGAGGCCTGAGGCCTACTACTTGCTAATGGATGCATACACGTCAAATAACTCTTTGTTGTCATGTTACATTCAATTCTGTACAAATCTCCTACCTTGTAGTTGCTTACTGTATCAAGTGATGAAATAGAAGGACATGTCATATTATTGTTATACAATACAGTACATGTTTAGGACTTACCTTGCAAATGCAGCAGTTGCCAAAGTGTTAGTTCAGGGCTGACTGTCATGCAAGCAGTACACACCCAATACATGAGAAGGTCAAGGCTGTGGCTCTGAGTTGAGGCCAGCAGATGTTGCAGGGTTCCTGTATCATGTCCATGTCCACCATGTAGCACTCTATAATGTCCTTGTTGTGTATGTTATAAATTAAATGTGGACTGAAAATTCTTCTCTGTCTTGGTCTAGGCCTACTGGCAGCAGCAGCAACACTGCTTACAGTCTATAGCACATGCAAATGGAGTTAAGTAGCAGCAGCAACATCTCTTAACATTCTGTCTGTGTAGACTTTCTGTGTCTGAACTTCACTACTTTTGAAATATGCAAGAAAAAACAGCATGGTGTCTACATAGTTGCTTTAGAAGTTGTTTAATAGCTCCTCCACATTGGTTGATTAACATGCAGTTCAGCTGCTTGTGCTGTAATTAGCAACTCTGAAACACAGCCTAAGACAGATGCAGTCCATTAAGAATCTACTCCATTATAAAAAGTCAAATGTGTAGCTGGCCAAACTGATGGTGAGGATACTTGCTCCATGTCCAGAAAAGCAAAATATTTCCAAAGCTATCTTTACAGGGGGGTATTGAACTCCAGTGGGTATGCTGTCATTTTGTTGCCTATATAATGCATATGCTGGAATATATTAATGAATAATGTGAAGCAAAGGCTTTTACACTGTTATCTGCACGCATTAGTTAGAAGTGTACTGATGGCATGGCCATGTTTGTCAAGCCATTTCAGAGATACAAATAATTGACAATTCATGAAAATAGAAAGCTGTGTGATACATATGTACAAATGTTTCAGGGGTATGTCATTTGAAAGCATGTTTATAATTTAAAAGGTGTTTTATTAGCAAAATGATTCATGCGCCTGTTCTTTTGTGGGTGGGGTGAACAAAGAAAAGTTACTGTAATGGCACAAACTAGAATGGACTGTTATTTTGGGATGGAGCACAATTGCGTTACTGCAATGGCACATCAAATGCTATATTGCTCTTGCTACTCTCCTTGTTTTGCATTCTGCCTGTTAGTATTTCACATGCAGGCTGTTTTATGTTTTTACATTGGGTACTACTGACTGCATACCTTAACAGTTCTATCTGGTAATAGTTACTTTGTAGTTATGTGATACTTATGTGTACTATCATTCTGATGCATTTTAGGACAGAAAATGTAATTGAGATGGAGACCCCCCCCCCCTTCAGTGAGATTGAGAATACTATAATTGCTGATGATCTCTGTCAACATGGGGCTTTTCTTCTGTGAAGGGGTTGTGCCAATATGCCAGAGAGGCTGAGACTATGGCAGCAGAATATTGCCAACATAAATTCTGTGGGTGGCCACAGCTGGACTTATGAGCAGGTGCGCCACAAGTACACTGACATGATTACCTCTGCATAGAGGAGTGCAACTGCTGTTGCTTGAGACCAGAGGGTAACTGGGGATGGGCCTGCTGCAGAACCACCTCTCACCCCCACTGTGGAATTCCTGACAACTCACAGCAGAGGGGATCACAACATGTCATTGACATAGGCACCACTCCTTCTCAGTCCCAGGAAGAGCTTCCAGGTAGGTTTTGTTATATGACCAGTAGAATACTGTTGTATACTAAAACAATTGAAATAAAAGTTAGTTCTGTGCCACATGTGTTTTTTAGGGGGAAGGTAGAGGATTGACACAGTGATAAGCTCAGTTTGGAGTTGTCAGCCACAGTCCTGTTGAACGTTACTTCATGAAAATATAGAGGAGTACATGTAGTACCCCTGTCTTATTATTAAATATGATGATGTTCCCTTGCCTATTGCTTAAGTAATTTCAGGACCGTCAGGAATCCAGTGATGTATGCCTTCTGCAGATGATAAGCCAAATAAACTTATTTTAGTACTGCAGATCAATTTAAAGAAATATCATAAGGTGCCATTTTAGGCTTGTTGTGTGTATTGTACTGTGTGTATTAGTGGCAGCATTATTGGTTGTTTAGCATATATTGCACCATAGTAGTGCAGATATTAATGTATGCCTGTGTTTCTACATTTTAATCACAGATGATCATAACAGTGGGAGTGTGGGCCCTGTGCCACCCGATGTCAGTGTCTCATCAGGCACTGATGATGGTGGTGGAGAAACTGAGGCACAGTCGAGGGGTGCAGAAGTTGAATCTGGCACAGAGGTTGACATCCAGCCAGCCCCTCATTTTTCCTTGGAAAGAGCTAATAGGCCTACGCTTACCCAGCTCACTAAGCCCACAGATATAGGACAGGTGGAGGGTGAGGATATTGAGGAGGGAATTGTGACTTCTATGGCTTCAGTGCCTGTTGAGTCTGGCCATAGCCAAAGTGTTGATGAGGTGCCATGCAGGAGGGTTGAGAGTAGTGTTTGGAGAGGGCCTGCTGTCCCTTCTCCACCTGGTGCAGGTGTCTCTTCCCATGTTACTCAACATATGTTTATGGCCATCATGGAGGCACAGGCACATTCAGAATGGAACTCCAGACAAATGCTAAGGGCTGTGGATGTGGCACAGTCTGACATGCATGATTGCCTCCACCATGTTACCAATTCACAGGATCAGATGAATGACATGTTGGAACGAGGGCTGTCTCTGATGGACATAGGGGTGTCTCTCATGAAGCAAGCAGTGTCTGTGATGGAATATCTGTTGGGATGGGAACAGCATCCTTATGAGCGCAGGTCATCCAAAACATCTGCTGATAGCCAACATGGCCATGCCTGATCATGCTCCCATAGTGACAGTCCTTCCACTGGTCTATCTGTGACATGCTGTTCACACCCAGATGTGCCAGGCCATGGAGTCATGGTAATGGTTGTTCTCATGAATGGAGCATGTGCAGCAGGCATCAGTCATGCATGGTAACAGCACTACATCTGACCTTGGGCATGGAGGTGCCAGTGCAACTCCTGACAGAGCTAGTTTTTGTAGTCAGGGATGACAACGATGAACTGCCACCTCTACCATGCACAACTCACTCCTGTCTGACATACCAATACATAAAGCTAGCACTGAGCTTGGCTGTGTTCATGCAGAATCTCAAACACCACTTTTACATGGAGGACCCCTACAGACACACACACAGCCTGCCTGCTTCCCTGTCTTACACACACACACACACACACACACACACACACACACACACACACACACACGCACACATGCACACACACACTCACACACACTCACACACTCACCAGTCTTTTGTGTCAGTATAGGCCTCCTGCTCCCCCCCACACATCACCCTGTGTAAGTGATGATAATTGTGCCATATCTCTATTTTCTCTCTTTTGGATTCAGGGAGACAAAAGCTTTTTGCCTGATGCACAGGGTGCATAGCTACATTAGTGCCTAGTATATATCTGCATTTGTGTTGCTGAACTGATAATTGTACCTGTCACTTATATTTGCCTTGCCAAATTATACAGTTGATAGCATCATCATGTCAGTACTTTCTAGTGTATGGTCTTGTAAAGATTGTGAAGTCAAGAACTGCAATGTGTCTCATTACTAACGTTTGTCTTTAATGTTTTCCAGTACATGCGTGTGGTGCACAACAGAAGACATGCCATCATATTGAGATATCAGGATTGTATGACAGCTCTGTAGTCAAACTCATCAGAATAGTAATATAGTATAATGCTCTCTTTTGCATGAACCTCACCAGACACATGTAGCAGCTTGACAGGGCTTTCTCTTCAAGATAATATAGGGCCTACTAACCATGACATGCTGTATGTGGGTAGATTAAAGGGCATGTCACTGACATCTGTCTGGTATTTCATTAAATTTAACTGGTATTCTAAGCCTCTTACTTTTGGTTTAAGCACTTGGACGTACTAACCATGATATGCTGTATGTGGGTAGATTAAAATATATGTCTGGTATTGCATTAAATTGTAATTGGTATTCTAAGCCTCTTATTTTTGATTAAACACTTGGGCTTCAGGCCAGTTCTCTTACATTAAGAAGGATGGTAGTCTACACTCTTGTAGAAGGAGACAGTAGTCTCTGACCTTCTGAGCTGGGAATTGCTGGTTGAATGCTTACTGTGGCTGTTGTTCCTAGTGTCTTTGTAATAGTTTAGGCACTTGTCCTTCAAACCAGTTATTTTACATTAGGAAGGTTTGTGGTGTATACTCTTGTGGCTGGAAAGGATAGTCTACACCCATCTAAGCTGTGAATTGCTGGTTGAAGGCTTACTCTGTCTGTTATTCTACAAGTGTGTTAGTTTTGGCTTAAGCACTTGGGTTCCTGACCAGTTATTTCTGAGAGAGAAACTACCATTAAAAAATTAATAATTAGTAGAGCCAGTGGCATAGCTGGGGGGGGGGGAGGCAAGAGGGGTGGTGTCCTGGGCAGCACTTTTAGGGCTTTCACATTTACTTTAATTAAAAAAAATGTTTTTTTGTTTTTAAGAGTGTGCTTCTTTAAGAACAGTCTGGTTGCACACACCTGTCACGTCACATCTGTGCATGCATTGTCACTCAGGTGTCCTGTTCTTCCTTTCTGCCTGGGTGCAATTTTAAATACAGTAGAGTGTCAATCAACCTTCGTAAGAGTTGCATCTGATATTCACAGAATGTGTAAAGGTTCAATCTGCTTTGCTTTACTTGTTAAGTGTGTGTGTAGAATTGGCTGTTGCTTTGCTTGTCCTTTTTACTTTTTTTCAGGGTGTTTGTGGAATCTTAAGGCTGCTGTTTTATTTGTCCATCCTAGGTCCTTCACAATGCTGCTTTACTTGTTAGTGTGTGTGTGTGTGTGTGTGTGTGTGTGTGTGTGTGTGTGTGTGTGTGTGTGTGTGTGTGAAGTGCCCCAATTAGGGATATCTGGTGGTTAGTGTTACTCAGGATCAAACCTTGTACCTTAGGTACAAGAAACAAGAGCCTGAATTCTCTACCCATACTACACCTTCGGATTCAAGGAGTGGAGTCCACAGAATGTCAGGAATGTTTGGCTTAGCTCATACTTTTGGTCTGTTCCTCTTAAAATCTGTGTTTTTACAAATCAGTGAGGACTAAATAATGACAGCCATTTAAGTTTCAGTCTATCTTTCAGGAAACGCATATAACACAAAACAATTTATTCTAGCAACTTTCTAAGATTATACAAGCAATGTTTAAAAATTGTCCCTAGTTTTAGGCCTTTGTTTCCTCCACCCATACATTTTGTCTTTTTCCAGATTTTTTGTGTTACAAAGTTGAGAGATATCGTTGAGCGACAAGTGCATTTTACAAGGAGCTGAGAACTTCAGGGGAAGAGTTTAATGCTGCTTATGCCAAGTCTATTTGCAACATAGAATTTTTGTTTAGCAAATGATATTACTATTGTGCTTAAGCATTTAAAAGTATTGCAAGTAGCACAGCATGTAGTATACTTGCTTTTGATGCAGAAGTCTGTGGGTTCTAGTCCCACAGTATATACATGGATTGCTGATGCTGTACTTTAAAGGGGTGGATACTGCAGACCTGAGAATGTCCTCCTCTGAAGGAGATACCCAGTAACTATGAACCTGTTATCAGTTTGCCATCCATTCCCTGTTGTAATATTACCAACTTACAGTAGCATTTTTAATGTAACATAGGCAGTTTATTCTTCAAGGGCAGCAGACACTTAATTTCTAGATGAAACACTTGCGTAATGTTCATCAAAAACATTTTTAGAAGTTTTTTATCTGATCCGGTTCAAGTATATGTTTGATTATCCAAACTACCCTATGTCCCAATTAGTTCAGATAATTGACTCTCTACTGTACAAGAAGATGTTCTGTTCTTGTATTGCTGTTTGCATCTCTGTATTTCCTACAGCCCGTCCATCTCTTCTTTTCTCAGTAGAACACACAGGTAAGCTTACAAGCACTAGAAATATGAAGTACAAAGAATTACTGAAAATGAAGATGATTTAATAGCATGATGCCTAGAAGCTATGAACCTGTTGTTAGTTTGTCATCCATTACCTATTGCAATATTACCAGCTTATTATTTTTTAATGTAACATAGGCAATTTATTCTTCGAGTGCAACATGAACTTTATTTGTAGATGAAACAATGAAATATAAAGTTGTTTGCTAGCAGCAACCTCTTCATTACTTACAGGCCTCTTTAATGTGGAATTATTTAAATGACTTTTACTTCTGCAGATATAGTGCATATTTACTGATATTGGTGGATTGTAATAACAGAAGTTTGAGTAGACGTTTATGATGGAAATGCTCTGAATTGGGCAGTTTTGTCATTATTGGTTCATACATTTCATTTCATTGTTTACTGAAAAAAATGTTCAAAACAATACATTTAAAACACACTCTAACGTGTGCTGCATTATGCAAGGAATATAATTTAATAGAATCAGGAAGGTGAATCAAAGAACACATGTACGCTTGCATGGTCCTAAATATGTATGCAAGGGACCTATGATTTGAAAACAGACCAAAGGTAAACTTTATTCGCCACTGGCCAGATGCATTTTCTTTTAATGTGGGTTTCAATGCTGTTTCAAAGAATGTGAGTTTCAAGGGCAGAGAAGTTTTAATGCTAAGTCTGTTTTAATTGTGAGACTGTACTGTATTGCTTTGTTTAGCAGATGTCTATCAGTGTTTGTGCTTTAAAATTTAAAATAAAAGTTTTAAATTAAATCCAAATAATCATTGTAGAAGTAAAGCATAAAACACTATGTACATTACAGTGTTTATGGTAAATAGCAAGAAATAGTCAAGTAATGGGACACTGGAATGGCTTCGGGGGGGAAAGGCTGTGTATGTGGGGCCCCATTTGATCATGATTTTGTGAGGGGGAGGGTTGGAAAACTCAAAGACAGCCCTGGATGTCATACACTCTAGCTACGCCACTGAGCAGAGCATATAAAATATTGCATGACAACTATAAGAATCAATCAGAGGAGGTTAGAAAGGATTGGGAAGAGAGACTGGATAAGCAATTCACAAAAAACAATGTAAGGATATATGTATGTCTCCTAAATTATACAGTTGATAGCAACATCATGTCAGTACTTTCTAGTGTATGGTCTTGTAAAGGTTGTGAAGTCAAGGACTGCAATGTGTCTCATTATTAACAATTGTCTTTAATTTTTTCCAGTATATGCGTGTGGTGCACATCATAAGACATGCCATCATACTGAGATCTCAGGATTGTATGACAGCATTGTAGTCAAACTCATCAGAATAGTAATATAGTGTAATGCTCTCTTTTGCATGAACCTCAACAGACACATGCAGCAGCTTGACAGGGCTTTCTCATCAAGATAATACAGGGCCTACTAACCATGACATGCTGTATGTGGGTAGGTTAAAGGACATATCACTGACATCTGTCTGGTATTTCATTACATTTAACTGGTATTCTAAGCCTCTTACTTTTGGTTTAAGCACTTGGACGTACTAACCATGATATGCTGTTTGTGGGTAGATTAAAATATATGTCTGGTCCCTTCAGAAGTTAACCTTTACTCAACTTATGATATATAGTAATGCATACCATACACGCCTTAGCTTGTATAAATTCAATCCCAAAAATTCCCCCAAATGTCCATATTGTAAAGATGAAGTGGCGGACCTCCTGCATATGTTTTGGACCTGCAAATGTATATATAAACTTTGGAATTCCCTAAAACTACAATTGCAGAAAATGGGATATCAGAATTCAACGTTATCTTGGGAATTTACAATATTACACATGCCTCCAAATAATATACCTAGATCCCAGGTAATTGTACTTATTAATATTTTCTTATTGATGAAGCTCTATATAGCTACAAATTGGTTGAACCCAACGCAAACATCTTGGGAGAAGTTCAGGATCTTAGCGATAAGACATATATTAGCTCATAAACGTTATCAGTAACCAAAATAAATGTCCAAATAACCTAAAGATCTGGGAACACATTTTTAACATTTTATTAGTGTAAACTAGTGAAATCAGGATATCTCACTCTTACTTTACTTTAAACCAGAAAGTAATACTTTTAGAACAACCTTAAGAATTGTATGGAAATATATTTAGATGGGAACTGTGTGGATATCTTACTCAAATGGTGAAAGCATTTATGTAATATTCTATATTGTATTTTAATGTTTGTTAGATAGTGTGTAGAAATTATTTCTGTTTTTTTTCTCTTTTCTGTTTAAATCTGTATGAAGAAGTTAAAAATAATAAAGATTTATTATTGAAAAAAAAATATATATATGTCTGGTATTGCATTAAATTGCAATTGGCATTCTAAGCCTCTTATTTTTGGTTAAACACTTGGGCTTCAGGCCAGTTCTCTTACATTAAGAAGGATGGTAGTCTACACTCTTGTAGAAGGAGACAGTAGTCTCTGCCCTTCTGAGCTGGGAATTGCTGGTTGAATGCTTACTGTGGCTGTTGTTCCTAGTGTCTTTGTAATAGTTTAGGCACTTGTCCTTCAAACCAGTTATTTTACATTAGGAAGGTTTGTGGTGTATACTCTTGTGGCTGGAAAAGATAGTCTACACCCATCTAAGCTGTGAATTGCTGGTTGAAGGCTTACTCTGTCTGTTATTCTAAAAGTGTGTTAGTTCTGGCTTAAGCACTTGGGTTCCTGACCAGTTATTTCTCACTAGGAAGGTTTGTTGTCTACACTTTTGTTGGAGTATTCTACTGAAATGCTGATTTATTTAAACTGTTTTTTTTTTTGCTGTTATGATTGTAGTTTTCTGCACTTTGAATTTCTAGTACTTCTGCATTTTATAGCATAGGCTAGATTCAGGATTGATGAATCTAGATTGGTTGGTTTCATTGAGAAATAAAACCTGCTCTCTTACCTTAAGAAGGCCTCCCTGCAGCCTTGTGGCAGACATGTGCAGCCATGGACCCATCTGAGTTGTGGATTGCTGCAATAAGGCTCAGACTTGGTCTTTCCCTTTGTTTACTTTTTGAAAATTATTTAACTTCACTTGTATCTCAGCATAATGTTTGGGTGGGTTTGTACTCAGTTTACCAGAGATGCTCAGGGCTTGCACTTCTGCCCTGTGAGTAACTCAGTTGTGCATTGTGAAACACTGACACATTTTTCTATCCCTAGCTCTCCATAGAATAGACACTTTTTTAGTCTTACAGGAAAACCTAGTCCATCTAGCCCACTCTTCACTAGTTACTACAGTATATGCCTTCTATAATGGATGGACAGTTTCCGACAATTTCTCCAGACAGCCTGATTGACATGAGCATAGTGAGGCAATGTAGCAATCTCCTTATGTATACAGACCAGTTACTGCTAAAACAAACTAATACAACATGTGAGAATTGTATCTATAGTATTAATTTGGAATCAATTCTCTCACATAACAACAAACTAGATATCAAGCATGTTGTTAGCACTTACACTTCACCTCTTGCACATAACAAGCTCACAACACATAAACCCACATACATGGAGGTACTTGCTAGAAACCTACTTTTAGATCAGAGGCCTCCTAAGTGCAAACTTTACTGCACACACTGCAGACCCAACATAATCCACTAGACATAATAATACACACAACAGTGTCTCAGCCAATAAGCCCCTAAAGCAAAACACCTCAAAACCAAATGTCTTGGTCATGAGTAACTCCATAGCGAGACACACAGATGTCCTCCTTACCAGGCTGGTCAAGGAGAATGTCACAGCCAGCTGCCTGTAAAGTGGCAGGATCCATCAGATCATGCACACACTCAAGACTCTCAACAAGTGCTGTTATGATTCTGTCATAGTCCATGTTGCAGTGAATGACTGGAGATGTACCTCACTGTACTCTATGAAGAAAGACATGACTGAGATTTCAGATTTTCTGTCCCAGGAAGGTATGCCCCTAACCCTAAGAAGCATTCCACCTTCACCCAGGATGATATCTCAATATATAGAAAACATGATTAACTTCAACAGTTGGCTTAGCTTCAGTGGTCAGTCCAGGGGGATCCAGTATCTGTCAGCCTGGGAAGATATGGTTGACAGACCACGCTGCTTTGCCAGAGATGGTCTTCACCTGTCAGCTCTTTGCTTTCAGTTACTGGCAAAGCTACTTGCCTCCCCCATAGTGACCTTTTTAGGCAATGTTTGAACAATTAAATTCCCAATGTAAAAACATCCACTAGAGCCAAAATAAAGGTTATGCTGCTTAATGCAAGGAGTGTAAATCAGAAACTGCACTCACTGGAAGTCTTCCTTCCCTTGGAAGGTGCTCATGTCTGTGCAGTCACAGAGACATGGTTCAATGATGCAGAGAGCACCCCAGTCATGCAATGCTACAATGCTTTCCACGCATTCATACATCAAAATGGGCATGAAAGAACCAAATGTGGAGGTGTACACATCTTCATTAAAGACAAATACACCTCAAGACTGGTCAGACTGTATGACTTCCTAGTGCTACTCCAAGTCCAACTAACTGTAGGTAAAACCCACTTCCATATCATTGTTTACTATAGGTCCCCACAATAAACCAAGAGAACCACTCTGCCTACTTGGACCTACTTGAGTCACTCACTATACAGACAAACACCTTGGTCATGTGTGATGTCAATTATCCTTCCATCAACTAGGAGACATATAAGAGCACAAACATGTTCACCCTAAGGTTCTTGGACTTTGTTAATACAAATGCTCTGCAACAGTCTGCACCCCTGCAAGGGGGTCAAATATCCTAGACTTAGTAATTAACATGGGGGGCCTCTGTACTAACCTCTGTGTGTTGCCCTCCCTGGTCAGGTTGGATCAGAATTCAGCCTTGTTCGATATAGGTAAAGAGAAAGAAATAGGTGGGTCCTAAATGAAAGACCAGCACTGGTAGAGAAGCTACCATTAAAAATGGAATAATTAGTAGAGCCAGTGGCATAGCTGGGGGGGAGGCAAGAGGGGTGGTGTCCTGGCCAGCACTTTTGGGGTTGTCACATTTACTTTAATTAAAAAAAATGTTTTTTGCTTTTAAGAGTGTGCTTCTTTAAGAACGGTCTGGTTGCACACACCTGTCACGTCACATCTGTGCATGCATTGTCACTCAGTTGTCCTGTTCTTCCTTTCTGCCTGGGTGCAATTTTAAATACAGTAGAGTGTCAATAAACCTTCTTAAGAGTTGCATCTGATATTCACAGAATTTGTAAATGTTCAATCTGCTTTGCTTTACTTGTTAAGGGTGTGTGTAGAATTGGCTGTTGCTTTACTTGTCCTTTTTACTTTTTTTCAGGATGTGTGTGGAAATTTAAGGCTGCTGTTTTATTTGTCCATCTTAGGTCCTTCACAATGATGCTTTACTTGTTAGCGTGTGTGTGTGTGTGTGTGTGTGTGTGTGTGTGTGTGTGTGTGTGTGTGTGTGTGTGTGTGTGTGTGTGTGTGTGTGTGCGTGTGCATGTGTGTGTGTGTGCAGTGCCCCAGTTAGGGATACCTGGTGGTTAGTGTTACTCAGGCTCAAAACCTGTACCTTAGGTACAAGAAACAAGAGCCTGAATTCTCTACCCATACTACCCCTTCTGATTCAAGGAGTGGAGTCCACAGAATGTCAGGAATGTTTGGCTTAGCTCATACTTTTGTTCCGTTCCTCTTAAAATCTGTGTTTTGGCAAATCAGTGAGGACTGAATTCACTAAATAATGACAGCCATTTAAGTTTCAGTCTATCTTTCAGGAAACGCATATAACAAAAACAGTTTATTCTAGCAACTTTCTAAGATTATACAAGCAATGATTAAAAATTATCCCTAGTTTTGGGCCTTTGTTTCCTCCACCCATACATTTTGTCTTTTTCCAAATTTTTTGTGTTACAAAGTTTAGAGATATAGTTGAGAGACAAGTGCATTTTACAAGGAGCTGAGAACTTCAGGGGAAGAGTTTAATGCTGCTTATGCCAAGTCTATTTGCAACATAGAATTTTTGTTTAGCAAATGATATTACTATTGTGCTAAAGCATTTAAAAGTATTACAAGTAGCACAATATGTAGTATACTTGCTTTTGATGCAGACGTCTGTGGGTTCTAGTCCCACAGTATATACATGGATTGCTGATGCTGTACTTTAAAGGGGTGGATACTGCAGACCTGAGAATATCCTCCTCTGAAGGCGATACCTAGTAACTATGACCTGTTATCAGTTTGCCATCCATTCCCTATTGTAATATTACCAGCTTACAGTACCATTTTTAATGTAACATAGACAATTTATTCTTCAAGGGCAACAGACACTGAATTTGTAGATGAAACACTTGTGTAATGTTCATCAAAAACTTTTTTAGAAGTTTTTTATCCGATCCGGTTCAATTATATGTTTGATTATCCAAACTACCCTACGTCCCAATTAGTTCAGATAATTGACTCTCTACTGTACAAGAAGATGTTCTGTTCTTGTATTGCTGTCTGCATCTCTGTATTTCCTACAGCCCGTCCATCTCTTCTTTTATCAGTAGAACACACAGGTAAGCTTACAAGCACTAGAAATATGAAGTACACAGAATTACTGAAAATGAAGATGATTTAATAGCATGATGCCTAGAAACTATGAACCTGTTGTCAGTTTGTCATCCATTACCTATTGCAATATTACCAGCTTATTATTTTTTAATGCAACATAGGCAATTTACTCTTTGAAGGGCAACAGGCACTTTATTTGTAGATGAAACAATTAAATATAAAGTTGTTTGCTAGCAGCAACCTCTTCATTACTTACAGGCCTCTTTAATGTGGAATTATTTAAATGACTTTTACTTCTGCAGATATAGTGCATATTTACTGATATTGGTGGATTGTAATAACAGAAGTTTGAGTAGACATTTATGCTGGAAATGCTCTGAATTGGGCAGTTTTGTCATTATTGGTTCATACATTTCATTTCATTGTTTACTGAAAAAAATGTTCAAAACAATACATTTAAAACACACTAACGTGTGCTGTATTATGCAAGGAATATAATTTAATAGAATCAGGAAGGTGAATCAAAGAACACATGTACGCTTGCATGGTCCTAAATATGTATGCAAGGGACCTATGATTTTACAACAGACCAAAGATAAACTTTATTCGCCACTGGCCAGATGCATTTTCTTTTAATGTGGATTTCAATGCTGTTTCAAAGAATGTGAGTTTCAAGGGCAGAGAAGTTTTAGTGCTAAGTCTGTTTAAATTGTGAGACTGTAATGTACTGCTTTGTTTAGCAGATGTCTATCAGTGTTTGTGCTATAAAATTTAAAATAAAAGTTTTAAATTAAATCCAAATAATCATTGTAGAAGTAAAGCATAAAACACTATGTACATTACAGTGTTTATGGTAAATAGCGAAAAATAGTCAAGTTATGGGATACTGGAATGGCTTCGGGGGGGAAGGCTGTGTATGTGGGGCCCAATTTGATCATGATTTTGTGAGGGGGAGGGTCGGCAAACTCAAAGACAGCCCTGGATGGCATAAACTCTAGCTACGCCACTGAGCAGAGCATATAAAATATTGCATGACAACTATAAGAATCAATCAGAGGAGGTTAGAAAGGATTGGGAAGAGAGACTGAATAAGCAATTCACAAAAAACAATGTGAGGATATATGTATGTCTCCCAAATATGCAACAAAATCTAGAAAATTTAGAATTTTTGCTTGGAAAATTTTACATATATATTTTTATACCCCAAGTAGACTCCAGTGAATTTTTTCCTCAGGTAGACAGCAAATGTTGGAGGTGTGATGGGGAAGAAAGAGATATTTGTAAACATATTTTCTGGGAGTGCAATGCATTGGTGGACTTTAAGAATTCCCTCCAGATGCACTTTTTGAGGGATGTAATTTTTCTGTGCAATGACACAGAATCGAAATTGCCTAGACATGGTAAGGCCTTTCTGTGTCTAATTATGGTGGCTGCCAAAAAAACAATTACTAGAAAATCAAAATCAAAATCTAAGCCAACTATAATAGAAGTAGTGAATATAATAACATAGATAAAACAACTGGAATTGAGATCTTTAGAAAAGGGTAGGAGCAAACTACATAGGAAAAAATGGGATTTGTGGGAACAATACATATGGGGAAGAATGGGGTTTAAATGAAGGCAGGACTTAAATGAGCTATGTAATGTTTCACTGAAAATGATTGGGTAGATTATAAATTATGTATAATGTTTGCAACTGGGAGTGTGTCAGTATGGTTTTGATGTAAATTGCTTGCAACTAGGGTTGTGTCAGTGTGGTTTGTTTTTATTTAAATTAAATTATGATTGCTTATGTCGTAAGTGATGGTGTAATAAAGATATTACTTCTTTAAAAAAGGGGCAGGAATCGAATAATTTATGTAATGTTGCTTAGGTTATATGATATATAGCAGTGTACGTGAAGTATAATATTTGTTAATGTTAATTTATTCATACAGTTTGATTACTTTTGTATAAATGTAAATTTGCCTCTGTCACAAGAGATAAATTAATAAAGGTGATTAAAAAAAAAGAATTCAGTATCGTTCAAATTACCGATCATACTTGACACTCCCTCAAGAGCAAAAAGGATGAAACATTTCTCCAAAGCAAACTATAGCCTCCTAAGTGATGCCATAAATAATTTAAGCCCCCTGCTACCACTTTCAGCAATTACTGCTATACAGAAGTGTACACAAATGGCCTGTATAAACACCTATATAAATGTATAGAGTTAGCTGAACCTAAACGGATCAAACCAAGGTTCTCACAAAAAAAAAAACAAAAAAAAAAAACAAGCCACCCTGGTGGACATCAAGCATAAATATGTTATACAACAAGTGGAAGAAAGTAATCTAAGAACAAGAGGGAACTGACTCAGCAGAGGAAAAACATCATCCACAGCTTGAACAAGCAAATTAGCTATCTTGTAATGTTCTTTAATGCCAAGTATGAAGCTAAGCTAGCATCCCTAGCTAAAGATAATCAGGATCATAGGATCAAGGAGGTTACTAGGCTATCGACCCTGAGGTCATTTTAAGGGTAGTCATTCCATCCCAATTTAATATCATAGTCAATATCCATTTAGTAATGACTGCCCTTGGGTGCTGTCCCCGGTAAGAATTTACGGTGCCCCCATACACTCATCCAGGTTCCTTTTGAACAATGTCATGGGGTGCTCTGCTTCATATGAAATGGCAGCCTATTCCAAAGATGCTGCAGTTGCTGGGAGACAAATCTGTCCATCCAGCATGTCCTGTTCAAGTTGCAGGCTATATTTAGGTCCCTGGAATGGGTAGCTCTAGTCTTGTTTCATTTCTGGATGTGCAGCAAATTCATTAGGCTTGGCTGAGAGATTGCTTTGTAAGCCAGGCACAAATCTCCCCTAATAAGTCTATATAATACTGAGTATAGTGACAGGGACTTTAGTTGGTCTCTGTAAGGCACATGCTGGAGTCCCTTGATCTTCTTATTAAGAAACCTCTGAGGTCTCTCCAATTATTACAGATAGTTTTTATGGTACATGGTGAAAGGTGCATTATATTTAATTATGGACCTGGTTATTGACAAGTATAGAGTGGCTATAACCTTGTTTGCTCTAGAGGCAATGTCTTTGCTAATCAAGTGTGCTATGTAGAATGCCTTCCTTACTACAGTAGACACATGGTGGTCAATGTTAAGGTCGCAGTCTACTTGTGATCCCAGATCTTTTACCACTTTGAAAGGTACATAGGGTAGTGGTATTAATTTGATATTGTGAAGGAATATTATTTTTACTGACCGTGTTTAAGACACCAGTTACTGGTATGTGTAAGACCCTCCTGATATATACTGACATCATTTGGGGATTAAATAATTGCATCCAGTTTGCAGTAGTCCACAAACTTGGTCAGCCACAGCCCTTTAGTTTTTGCCTGAACTTCTGAGATGCATTTATCAAACAGTAGGGGGCCCAGCACTGACCTTTGTGGCACCCTGCTGGTGACAGGTCTGCTAGCTGATGTGGAGTCACCCACTTTGATAGTGTGTGACTGATTTGTGAGCCAGTTGGCAACCCATCTTACAACAAAGGGGGTTTAAATTCAGTTTGCTAAGTTTATAGGTAATGCCTGAGTGTGGGAGTGTGTCAAAGGCCTTTGCCAAGTTGAGGTATGTTGTGTGAACACATTTGCCTTTGTCAATGGCCCTGGTCACATTTTCAAAGAAATCCACTAGGTTTCACAAGCAAGATCTGCCCCTGATGAAGCCAGATCAGGAGGCATTATTTAGCGACATCAGTAATCAAAAAGGGAAGGGCAAGCTTTGTACCAAACGAGTAGTGGATGGTACAACTTATCCTGACCCCAAGGACATCGCCAACCTTCTAACAGACAAATTGGGGGAAAACATTACCCTCACTGTCCCCACCAGACATACCTCAAAGCATACCTTTCACCAGTCCTCTACCAAAAACACAGCCTCTATGGGACCAGATAACATCCCAGACTGCCTACTAAATGGTCTGAAACAGGATCAAGTGGAACCAGTTGGCACTCTCTTCAACCCAGTGTAAATACCGGCTTTGTTCCACCAGAGTGGAAAACATCTACAGTAATTCCCTTGCACAAAAGTGGTCCATCAACTGACCGTAGGAACTATAGAAACATAAGCCTAGCCAGCCTTATCTGCAAGGCCATGGACAGAACAATCATGGACCTTATCAACTATGACATAGGTGACCTTCAAACTCTTGACCTGATACAATCTGGCTTCATTATGGGTAGATCATGCTTATTAAACTTGGTGGACTCCAAAATGTCACCAAAGCCCTGGATGAAGGAAAAACACTACATACAGCCTATCTTGACTTAGCCAATGATTTTGATACAATCCACAACCTAGGCATCATTGAGAAACTCGCACAGCTGGGAATTAACCCATATGTCACTAGATGGGTAGCCAACTGGATCACTGACAGAACACATACAGTCAAAGTTGGGGATTCCACACCTAGTAGCAGACCACTGGTGTAGCACAATGATCTGTGATAGCCCCTCTACTGTTTGGAATGTATTTCTCAGATTTCCAGGGAAAATAAATGGCCTGTGGCTTACCACGTTCACCGATGACTGGGTATAATCATTGAGTCCCCCAATGATGTTGACATACTACAAAAAGGGCTTACATAGACAAATGACTGGTGCCAAAGCCATGGAGTCAAAACAAACATAACTTTTGGCAAAGGGGAAGTCCCTGCACATTACAATATTAATAGTACCACCTTAGCTGAAACCCTGTGGTGAGAGATTTGGGAACACAGGTTGATAGCAACCTTTACCTCGATCACCATGAGTCCATAGTGGTATGGAAGACTTTATATGTTGCACATCTCATAAGAAAGGGCATCACAGCCAGAGCTAAGGATGTTCTAACTCCCCTATACTCATCCCTCATCAGACTGCTTATAGAGTACAATTCTCCCTTCTGTATGTACCTCTCCAGACACCTACAGCAGCTGGAGAGACCTCTGAGGTTTCTCACCAAGAAAATTCAGGGCCTGCAACACATGATCTCCATGGACAGACTGAAGGCCCTGTCATTGTACTCTGTGTCTTATAGGCTGCTGAGAGGTGACTTGTGTCTGGCCTACAAAGCAGTCTCAGATCTTGCCCTAATGGAAATACTACACATCCACAAGTTACATGGGACAAGATTCACTCACTCTAGGGATCTTAACCTAGCTTGTGACATTAACAGGACATGCTGGAGATTCATATTTGTTTACCAGAGATTGCCGCTCTGCTGGAACAAAATCCAAATTCACATAAAACAGAGCTCCGCAATGACCCTGTTTAAGTGTAACCAAGACAACTGGATGGGAAACCATAAATATATCAAAAAAGAAACGTAACACTGCAACGTCAAACAAATTTAATGCAGAGGTAAAGCTTTTGGATATAATCGTTCCTCAGTACAACCATTCCAAGTTAAAACATCACTTAAATACAAAATTAATAAATCACATGATATCACACACAGCCAGTAAAACATTAAAACCCATTAAGCAGTAAAATCATCTTAAACACATTTGTTTAAATTTTAAAACTGGTTTGATAGAAACCATTTTATTAATTCCCAGTGGGTGGTCAGCACTTAAACGCACTATCCATTCATATTCTTTCAGTTCCAATTCATTATTCATATCACCACCTCTAATATTCTTTGTCACTATAGCTAAGACCCTAAATGTGAAACTATGATCTTCACCCTTTTCTTTTAAGTGCTGATCAAGAGCATTACTCATAACACCCTCTGAATCTCAGACCCTGTGCTCTACAATTCTCTCTTTCAACTTCCTAGTTGATTTCCTAACATAAAACACAAAACATTTCTGACAAGTAGCTAAATAAATAATATTTGTAGTATTACAGTTTGCATAACAATTACATGTATATTTTCTACCAGTGACAGGATGTATAAAACACTTTTCTTTATTAATAATCTCACAAACTGAGCAATTATACCATGGGAATGTACCCTGCTTATTAGATACCACTTGCTTATTATAAAATAAATCTTTATAACACAAGCATTTCTTAAGACTTGGGCAATTTCTATAAGAACATTTGGGAGTACTATTTATATATTTTTGTTAATTCAGGGAATGATTGTAAAATACACCAGTTATTATGAATAATATTTTGTACCTGTTTGTTACATCTGCTATATCTTGCAATATAATGCAATACATTATTAATCTTACAGTTAACCGTGTGGGAATAATTAGTAGAGAAATATGGTTGTGCTCCATTACTTCTTTCACAAATGACGTCTTCATGAATACTTTCCAAAAAAACTTCATTTTTCATTTTTCATTTTCATTTTTTACTCATTCATTTTTTACTTGTTCTGATGAAGCTAGCATTGTCTAGTGAAAGCGCTTAACATCTTTGTGTATAATAAACAGACTTTGGTTTTTTAAGTACCGGTGGATTTATTTTGCTGTTCGAACTAGGGAGAACATTCTCGTGAGGATTATTCATTTCAGTTTTGGTACAGTGTTGTTTCCGCACGAGTCTTCTGTTCTATAGTTAGTATTTAGCTTACTAATCCAATTAAATTGTGCCTTCACGATACCTTTAAAAACATGTTGAGCATGCATACTATTCATGTGAGGATATTTATTTTTATGTGATGGCTTTCTGTATACACTAGTATTTAACGCTAAATCATTGAATGGTTGTACTGAGGAAGGATTGTATCTGAAAGCTTTACCTCTGGATTAAATTTGTTTGACGTTGCAGTATTGCATTTCTTTTTTGGTTATTGATTGTTTTACGTGATTCTGCTTTACCACATCCTGTTGTTGCTTCTGAACCCATAAATTTACCCCAGGTATGTCACCTATGTCCTTCTTAGATAATGGCAGTCGGTGCTGCTCATACACTTACTCTGCAAATACAGACCATACAACTTGATCAACAAGGAAACAATGATATAACATGGCTAGACTTATAAAGGCCCTAGGATCAATAGCCTAGTAACCTCCTATGAACCTAAGGTGACATTCTGATCCTGCCCTGGTAGGATGGCTGCATATGCAATAATCTGATATAGCTGATTACATCAGCATTGTCTGTTGAGTATATGATGATAACAGTGATAACAGTGTCTCACATGCTGGTGTAATGACTCCTTGTAATGTCAAGTAGCAGCTCACAAACACACACTCTCAGTTGACTGCAGTGAGAATAGAACCCCTACCTAAGTACACAGACTAGAAAACATAGTACTATATGCAAACACCACGGCATAAGTTTGACTTTTACATGGCTACAAGTCAACTTATAGTGGATGACATCAGCAGGCCATGTGGGAGACAAGAGATTGAGAGGCCTGCCTGAAATGGATGTGTAGGCTTGTGGAAGTATCAGAAGACTAGCAAGCCATGCCATTGGAGAGGTAACTGTAGAATAACACATCTACTCTGCTGCGAAGAGGCACACACACACACCCAGCTGACTACAGTGGGAACAGAACCCCTATGTAAGTACAAATACTATAGAACATCATACTCTAAGCAAGCACCACAGTACAGTCTGACTTTTACATTGTTGCACGTCAGCTTATAGTGAATGACATCAGCAGCTCATGCTATGGAGAAGAAGCACCAAGAAACCTGCCATTCATTGCTTCATTACCCATGGTTGTGCTAAGCACCGCATCTCACAGACAAGGACAAAAAATTAAAAAATAAAATTTTACTTAATGCGGGCAGCTATAATACATTTTAACAAACAATAAACAGGATGACACAGAACTTGTGGACTGTACAGTGCTTACATGCACATTTTCACTTCACAGACCTACATCTACACCTCTGTAAGTGCAACAACCCCCTGATGTCATCATTCACTGTTGCCATACAGTCAACATGAACACCGTGGAAGTACCTACATGAAGCGAACATCCTTACACTGTCACAAGTTTTGGGAATTTGGCAATTCTAATAACCTCATTTACATCTTGACTGTGCTGACAGCCCTGAATCTACATGTTTGGTAACTGTGTAGGCAGGAAAACTGAAGGGGAGCCCAATGTTGTACAGTCAAGGGAGGGTATTACTGAAGTATATATCTGCACAGAGGAATGCAGGTTTTGGATTCTATTTCATGAGGTTTACACTTTTAGCTGTCTCCATTATTTATGAGTATATTGTTCATTTGGGGTGGTGGTGGAAAGCTGCATTTATGTATATATGCACACATATATGGATAGGAAATGTGCTACACATCAGAACTCAGGTTTTTTATATAATAGTTTTTATTAATATTGTGCCTATATATATATATATATATATATATATATATATATATATATATATACACACACACACACACACACACACACACACACACACACACACACACACACACACACACACACACACACACACACACACACCTCGTTTAATGTTTGCACAAATATGTACTTATAGCACAGGAGATGTGATGTACCCTTGTATTTTGTTTTTATACATGAAAGCATCTCATATATATTTTTGTACAACATTTTTTATAATAAGTATTGTCCGATGCAACGGCTTGTTTTTAATATATGGTATTATTTGTAATGTCACTTTAAATGAATTAATTGACTGCAAGCTTTGATTGGGCAACATATATTTTGAAATTGTATATAAATCATTTTGTTTTAAGGTGAATGTTTTAAAGATCTGATGATGCTTTTTAGCGAAAGCGCTTATCTGTCTAGACACCAGTGAATAAATTATGTTTTATTTGTATACGTTTTCCTGTTTCACTCTGTCCTTATCAGTTTGTTGATTTTAAAATTTAAATAAGGGTAATAAGCAAACAAAAATGTCAAGATTTTTTATGAAGATTAATGAATTATAAATTACCAGTAAAAGAAAATATGCCACATAAAAAAATTATGTGAAAAATTTTGTATATATTGAGGTAAAGAAGAAAGGACAGAACATTATTGTCTTACAATGTATAATAGATACAAACTTGTGGAAAATATGTGAAAAAAAGTTCTTTGAAAATATAAAGGAAGTAGTGAAATAAATATGGATATGATCATTTATGGATATTATAGCCATAAAATAAAGAATATGTTGTTATACTAGATAAAAAATATTTTCATTGTGTGGACCATTTGGAATGAAAGGATAAATGAAATAATGTTTAATGGTAAATGGAGATTTCATAGTAATTTTAAGAAAAATTAGATGGTTGTGGAAAAAAAGGAATCAGGCACAAATAAAGATAATGAAGATAAAACTTTAATATAATAATGACAAGTAGAATATTTATGACTCTATAACAATAACAGAAAGTAATGCAAAATTGTACACTGTATAAATTGTAAATATATAAGTTTGCAAAACTACAAAGAACCTCTACTTTTTTGATAGGTGACATGGGATCCTTTACATCCAACCCCCAACTAATTTAGATGGGGCCTTGGTTTAATGTCTCATCCACTTATACCGTTGGTAACAGATATTTATCCTTCCCTTACCACTTTTCTGTATTTACACTGACAGTTTTCATTTATGAGTGATAGTCGGAAATCCCCAGTAAAGCAGGATGTATCCTGACACAGCAGTACATTGATGAAAATGCAGTATATCAGACTTCAAACAGTTCAGAGTATGCACTTGTATCCTGTGTAGCATAGTCAATAAAGACATAAAAATTAATTTCCAAAATACAGAAAAAACTTTTCAGAGACCAAACCAAGAAACACAAAGAAAACCAATCCTGTGACGCAAATCCAAAGACCACACTGGAACACTATATTAGCGCTTTCATCCACTTTTAATTCTGTTAACTTCTTGTTTTCTCTTGTTTTTTTCTGAAGAAGTTCACAGAATTAAAAGTGGATGAAAGGGCTAATATACTGTTCTAGTGTGGTCTTTGGATTTGCATCACAGGACTGGTTTTCTTTGTGTTTCCTAATTTCCAAAATACCTTTCACATTCAATTAGTCTTCATGCAATTCATTGCTGCTGTCATGAATTCCCATTTATAAGTGACACGCACACAAGAATAAATACACAAATCATTCACACCTCACTGTCAGATCTGTAAAGTACACATTAGTACTAGTAAATTGTGTTATCTAAAATCAGTCTGAACTGCTTTCATTTAATTTTAATAGTTTTATTATTATTTTCTTTCTTGAATAGGTTTGCAGTTTCCTAAAGCACTTCCTGCCTATCTTGAGTGATCACAAGTTAATATAGTGGTCTTCAAATAACTCCCATAAATTCAGGTTCATTTAAGTGTATCATATGCAAATTAAGCTTATCTATGCTTATCTCTATGAATCACTGTAATATGTGTACACATAAATCAGCAATCTATGTAAGTAGATCTTGCTTATTTAGTTGTGAATCACTTGCTGTAGCAGTGTAGTCCACGGCAGTCCTCAGTAAATCTTAACTATCTGTGTGAGCTTGCAGACAGCACTAATAATTTTCAAAAATCCCTATGATTAGAAAAAGGAAAATGGAATCAGATTTCATTGAGTCTGCCTGCTTATGAAGTGTAATCATTGGTCATTCTGCATACTGTGATACATCTTATTAACTCAGATCACTCAGTACTTAATATAAATTCATAGGTATACACACAGTGATGTATCTTTGTGTAGTAAAGCAAAAAAAAAAAAATCATGTAAAGGGAAATAATTTGCACTGATGCAATACTGAAAAGGGCATAAGGATTCATGCATAACTATCATGCTTACTATTCATATCAAAATAATAAAAGTAAATCACAGAAGCAGAAATAGATCTAAACAAACTTAAAAAGTAATGATTTTTATTCATCATAGAAATTAAGTGTGAAAATATTTCCTAAAAAATAAGCACATGGCAAAGCAATTTGGTAAAACCCAACTTACTAGTCGTAACACTTGCATTAGCAATGTCCTTACAAGGTAATTGTTATGGTGATATCATTCGCCTGAAGCTTATGATTGTAAACCTGTGCTCCACAGCCCTGTAGTTAACATTTCTCCTTCTGGTTCTGGCACTTCAGTTGATAGCAGCACCTTTGAAAGCATGAGTCTGCACCCTGAGCAGTTCTGACAAGAATTATGCTCGATCTTTCTCGGGATTCTTACTTAGATAAGATCAGGTCTTGTGTCCATAATTCAGACTGCAAGAAAATTGATATCTAGCAAGAACTGGGTAAGCACCTGCCATCCCTGACAGGGATCACCCACTCTGGTCCCCAGTGCCAACACAGGTATGATGACCTATAGAAGCGTAGGCCTGGCCAGATGGCTGAATGGGTAAATCAGATGACAATGAGAAGGCTAGAGTTCTGTAGTATTTTTATTTATTTAATCATATGTAATATAGGTTTAAAAAGCATACCTTATAAATATTGCACAACTGAATGTATATGCTAGAAAAAAATGCATGTGTAAATGTAAATATGTAGCTATATGTAATTGAAATGCATGAGAAGACATTATCATATCAATATACAGAAATGCATCTGTATACAAATATCGCATGATTATACAATGACATGCTTTTTTGTATAAGTACAAATGTATATGTATGAGTAAAGAAATATGTGTAAGTACACATAAACATATCTCTGTGAAAAACAGATGTACATCTGTATAAGTACACTTCCAATTATTTTTTCATGTATGTAAGTGCATGTATTTATATACAAACAAAACATACATATTTGTATTACCACATAATTTCATGTACAGTAAGTACTATGTTACTTATTACTTATGCTGCATGTACAATTTTTGTAAAGAAAGGATTTTGTTTATATAGGCCAGAAAAAAATATTACTATGATAATTGTATAAAACAGTTATTTCTTCTACAGTATTAACTGCATGTACAAGATGGCTGAACTCAGCCGCTACATCATTGTCAGAGTGGAGATTGTAGGGTTTTATTACTTCTGTATACCTTTCTACATAATCCCCACACATGGTGATACTTATTAAGCAAAACAATATCAAAGCACACATAACCATGAACTACGTATGCACTGCATCAATCTATAACAGTAAATACATTTTGTTTAATGAAAGTTGATCTGGAAGGATGTTAAAACTTCCTCACAGTTGATACATTTTTATATGTGTGCAGTTTTTGCCTTTGCAGGAAAGGTAAAGTTGTGTTGCTTAAAAAGAATTCAGTTGGTAGTACTTGCAACTAAAGTATGCAAAGCATAATGGAAAACCAAACCTGTATGCAGATATTGCAGAAAACACTCACCCTAAACAGACAAGCTGTGCATAGACATAAAGCTGTAACAGTTTGAAGGAAGATGTATGCTTACTATTTCAACTTGTATTAAAGAAGAAATATTAGCATGGATGAATTTGGTGTAATGACTGTATGACAATCTGTGCTTTTCTGTTTCCATGCTTAATAAATGCAAACATATTTCAAAAATGAAAATAAATGTTTAAAGAAGTAAATACAGATACTAACCAAGTGTAAAAATAACTTCAATGCTTTGTTGAATAGTGTAAGCAATTATGTAAGAAATATTAAGGAACAAATATTTCAGACAGATAAACAACCATGCTGCTGCAGAGGCATACTAATGGGGAGGAAGAGGGTGTGGACTCTGCCCTGGGTGCAAACAGTAAGGGGGAGTAAAATTAAAAAAAGAAGATATTTTTAATAAAAAAATGTTCTCCCGTTAATTGAAATGGCAACACTCATCCTAAGTAGATGTCTGAGATGTCCTGCATGCCTTCCGCCCCTGCCTATGTGTTCTTGCTTGTACAATACACCTGTGATTGTCTACACAGGTAGAGGGGGCAGTGCTGTAACGTGATACAGAGAGAGAGAGAGAGACTGAGCAGCAGAAATAATGAATTAGTCTCTGAAGTAAGTAAGGCAAACAACTGAAGGGGCCATGAGGGGAAATGTTTCATTTCAATGTCATTTGGTGGTTGCGCATACATGGATGGACTGCTGATGGGGTCATTAGGGGAAATTATTTATTTTGGTGCTTGTGCATATGTGCATGGACTACTGAAATTGTCATTGGAGGAAATGATTAAATTCAGTGCTTGTATATAACTGGACAAACTTTTGAAGGGGTTGTTGGGGGAAATGATCCATTCTGGTGATCCTGCATACTTGAATGAACAGCTGAAGGGGTCATTGGGTGAAATGTTTTATTATGGTGGTTGTGCATACTTGGAGATGACTGCTGAAGGTGTTGTTGGGGGAAATCTTTAATTTTAGTGTCATTTGAGTGCCTGTGTATACATAGATAAACTTCTGGGAGGATCTTTGAGGGGAAATGTTTTATTCTGGTGCTTGTGCATACATGAAAAAACTGCTGAAGGTGTCTGTGGAGGAAGTGTTTCATTTTGTTATTTGAGTGGTTGTGCATGCATGGAGAAACTGCTGAAGGGGTTATTGGGGGAAATGTTTCATTTTGATGTCAGTGAAATGCTTGTGCATACATGGACAAACTACTGAGGGACTCGCCAGGACATTTAGGGAAATAAAACAAACAATACAGCTTCACTGCTTGATAGGCAGCAATGCAGCAAAGCCAAGCGTAATTTTAATGTATATTCTTCTTGATTTTTTAAAACAAGAACACTGTAAATCCTTCCACTATGACTCACCAAAGGTTAAACTCCTGATAATCATGCTCACTGAAATTTAAGTGCTTTTTGCAGGGGGGGCAGGCTCCAGCCTACTTTGCATCCCCAATGTAAGGACAAGCTTCCACACATACCACATTTCTATTATTGTCTTCTTGGTCATTGAAAAAAAGTAACCTATGTCTCTGTCTTTCATGAAAGCAGTGTTAGGGGGCATACCTCTCAATCGCATAGCACAATAAATCTGAATAAAGCCTAAAATAATGGGGTCAAAGGCTCAAAAATAGGGACAGGTTTTAAATATTGCCTTTATAAAGTTTAAAATTAGAAAGTTGCTAGAATAACAAGATTTGTATTAGTATGCATTCTCTGAAGAAATTAAGTCTGAAAAACAAATGTATGCTATTATTTAATGAGTTCAGTCCTCACTGATTTGGACAGTTAGGCAGTATGGTAAAGGGCCAGGGCTAAGCATTCAGTACATGTTGGTTAATACTCCTCTGAAAGTCTGTTTCAAAATTAAAATTAATTAAAGGTGTTCTTCAATCCACTATGAGTGAAGGCAGACTGGCAAATCTGGTTATACTGTCTTTTGAGCAAGAATATGCAAATAAGATACATTTTTGACAACGCCATTAATACATTTGCAGAAGTTAAGGCTGAAATACAGAAATTATGTTTTATACTGTTACAAACTGATTTGAAGGAGTAAGATTTCTGTTTTCAAGAACACAATAATATAATTGTCTTTCTGCTGTTAACTGTAGTATTTTCATTTATTTTACTGGAGCGATTTATATATACAAAGTTGAATAAAAGGAAATTTTTCAGTTTTGTTTTCTGACTATTATTTTGTTTCATTTCATGATTATTACTGAAAGAAATCATAGAGGAGGCGAGGAGGGGATGTTAGAAAAAAATCTCTGCTTGCGGGGGGGGGGGGGGGGTCTTAAAAAATGTACAGCTCCAGATGCCAAATATGCCTGCTAGGTATGCCATTTTATTGTTAGGTGTTCTCTGTGCAGATGATGAGAAAATTGAGTAAAAGTAAGCCCAGCAGAACAAGAAATTGGTGAGACTGATTGGGGGTGCTTGTAAGTATGACAAAAATTATTTCCATTAAAAAAAAGAAATATTAAGCAATACACATTGTTTCTGTATGTAACTGATTCTGTTACTATAATTGCAAGAGTAATTTATAACCACAAATAATAGAAGGATTATGATACAGAAACATGGGCAGAAAAGGCAGATCAGTTGAGGAAGCTAGAGGCGATGGAGATGAAGTGCCTGAAATGGGTGATAGGGTGTACACTGTGGGACAGATTAATAAATAAGGACATAACCAAAGTAGCTCCAATTGCAGAAAAGGCAAAAGAGAGCAGAATATGATGGTTCAGATGTGCAGGAAAGCAGAAGACAATCTGGTGAAGAAGATTTGGGACAGACAGAAAGAAGGGAAGAGGAAATGAGGACGTTCAGCAAAGAGGTGGATGGATTGTGTGACAGAAGACCTGTGTCAGTCATGTAGAAAATGGGGACAGAGGATGTTGAAAATGATTATAATGGAAAGAATAAAGTATTGCCAGTGCTGTATTAGAAATAATAAAGTACTTTCGGTACTGTATTACAGCAAAATCCAGATCAGGCACACATTTCAAATGCATTAACCTTCCTTATTTTAAACAAGCATATCTGATTAGTATCAGTACACTATAAAAGTAAAAATCAGCACAACTTGATTGCAATATGCTGATGGTTCCTATGTTTCCAGAAACAGTTCCCAGAGTTTTCCTTTATTTGAAAAAGTTTTAGTAAAAATAAAAAAAAAATAGTTAATAAAGATAGCACAGATGTATTTCATTATGAGTCCATTTATTGCCTGCATTTCTTGTTTGTCTCCTCCCTTTTTCTCTGTTTTTCTTATTTTCATTACACATTCCTTTCTCCTTCTTTATTTTCTTTCGCTCTCTCCAATTTCTTTTAATTTTTCTCCAAGTCAAAAATCCTTAAGATCAGCCAAGCCACATGCTTCCCAGACAAGGTCTTTGCCTGTCCAGGGACCTGTTGACAGGGTTGTAGCAGTGGCACCAGTCCTGTAGACACCCTGTCATGTGGCAGCCTGGCATGCCTCACTGGCTGTGGGCTTCAGGACTTGGTTGAGGGTGTGGTGGGGCAGGTAGTGGAGAAATGCCTTCATTCAATCCAGGATGCTCTTCAATGGGTTGAAAACTCACTGGCCTGGTTGGTGCTGCTGACCAGCATGTCACCACAGTCCCCTGAATATTGGAGTTGTCCACTGCAACACTGTCAAGCAGTGGAAACATTTGAGGCCACGTGGACTGGAGTTTCCTCCTGGGCTGAACTCCTCATTACCACCCCCATCCTTCCCCTATCCTGTCTCCTACACCCTCTTACCTACTTCTACCCAAATTACCCTCATATAATAAAATAAATTGAAAAAATAGGGGAGTCTATCCCCCAACAAAAACATACTACCCCTCTTCACCCACCTCATCCAGGACAATGCTTTTGATGTTTTCCTTCTGTGCTTATCTCTTTGTTATGTCTTCCCATTTTTCAGTCTTTCCCATCTTCCCTTTTTCTTTCTTTAAATCAAACAACAGGGTGTCCCCATGAGGATACTTCTATATAACACATATAAAACCCCTTTATGTTTTTAAAAGTGAATAATAAAAGCTGCACTGTCCACCACTTACCTTAACTATTTCAAGTATGCTTGAGTATAGCCATATTAATTTGCAATGCACAAGAACACACAAAACCATATGAGTAATTATGTTTTCTCATAGTACTTTGCACATACTAAAGTATTAACTTTAGCTACTTTATACTTTTGCTGCAAGTAGGCATATGTATATACCTTGGCACTGACTTAATGAGTGCAAATGACCTGTGCTTAGTGCATTTGCATATGGGAGTAGTGGCACTCTTTGCTGATAACTGCTGTGCAGGCATTAACCTAAGGGCTATGAATGCCACCCTTAGAAAATCCAGAAGCCAATGAGTCTCACAACTCAGGCCTTGAGTCTGTAAACTGCAGTTTGCTCAATAAAATATTCAGTGATCACTGTAGGTAAGTAATCAAACTCTATAGGTCATCTAGGAGTTTGTAACTATTTAAGTCTGCCACCAAGCCATGCATCCAAACGCTTTTTAAATGTTACTGGACTGCCTGTTTTCCTAGTGTTCAGTGGCAGGTAATTCCATAGCCTACCTGCTCTACACTTTACGAATTGTTAAGTGTTGTCTTAGGTAAAGGTAAAGTAACTAAAGTGCTGTTTTACCTTGTAGCACAAGTGTTCTGTGTAAAATCAACACCCAGACGATGGCAAGAATTTTACTGTTATAGCATCTGCAGATTAGAATAAGATTCCCCTATCCAGCCTATAATTTATGTAATATAAGGATAGCTGTTAAGCCCATCCATATGCCTAAGATATGTAGCATTTAGTATGTTTTCTAGTAAACATTTTCTGAATCTTTTCCAATCTCTTTGTCTGTGACAAGCTAGGCATACAGACTGTAGCACAATAATCAATATAAGGTTTACCAACTGACTTGTATAAATGAATCTATACTTCCTCATCCCTGCTTAGTAGAAAACTTGGTATATCCTTTATAATACTGTAAGATTTCCTTATAATTATTGTTAAATGTACAGCAAATTTAAAATTTCTATCAGCGATTACCCACAATTTCACTTATTCTGTCTTCATCTGACAAGCTATTTAATGCATACAAATAACAAGGATTCATTACTGACCAATTGTACTAGACTTCTGTACCTCTGCCTGATCTCTTATATGAGCTACACTAGCCACTGTATTAGTAGCAAATTTACTTATCCAGATATTTGTAAGGGAAACCGATATAAATATGCTCAACTATAAGGGACCAAATATCAACTTCCTGGAGGACTCCCTGATTTGCTGTCTTCACCTCTGAGAAGAAATTTCTCATTTTTACTCTACAATTCCTGTCTTCTAACCAATTTGCCACCCATGCTATAACATAATTATTAATAATCACAGAGTGCATATTTTTTCATTGTCTTTTCATGAGGCACAGTATCAAATATCCTAGCCTGACTGAAATAACTTGTATCTGCTGTTAGTTCCTGATCTAATGTATCCAAGATATTCAGGTAAAAGTTAATTTATTTAGGTAAATGGGGACTGTCCTGGACTGCCATTATGAACACATGCTGATTGATGTCCAGACCATGTTTTATTATCATAGGTAGCAGCTTGCAAAACATAACCTCTCAAAACACTTTCCAATAACATTTGTTGATTTCATCACCCTGTACATTTCAACACATGTACTAATGATATACTTAGGTATTAGTACAGTAATAGTGTCTTTCCTTACTTTTGGCACAAATTCAACTTTAAGTGACTTTTGAAAATGCTGTGTTAAACATGAAATTAAATAGCCTTCATTATTGCTTAAAAAGAAGACACATAACTCATCCAGACCACCTACTGAGTTAGCTTTGATGGCCTTCAAAAGTATATGATATTTCCTTATTAGTAAGTGTGACAATTGGGGAGAGATGGGTGAAGGCTGCCAGCCTAATCAAATAGAATTTGATACCTAATTCTATCAACTGTATAAATAAATGTAAAATACAGGCTTGTGTTTTTAAATGTAAGAAAACACTGTAAAATGTGAACTTCAAGATTGTTGCAACATTGCCATCTGCTGTAAGGAAAACCAAGCCAAGTATTTCAAATGTATCTTTTTAAGGTGAAAAGATCTTATGAATCTCTAATGTTTAACAAGTTGTCTCCAGTGCGGCTGGATGAAGGTTTCATGCCCATTGTTTTAAGGCTAAATTTTATGACCAAAATTTAGATGTGGAAGGTGCCTTATTGCTCTAGTTTCTGTTAGAATATACACGTGAAATGTCTTCTATTGTTGTAAGTTTCTGTGCAGGTGTTAGATTGCTAAATAATGCAGTTTGTTTGCCTGGGAAAACCTAAGTGTCAAAAATTATGTAATTTTCGGGGGGGGGGCAGCAAACATGTGTGTTAGTAATGTTTAAAATACTATTTTTCACAAGAGACTAGGAGCATTTTGACTTTGGGCATCCAACTTCTCAGCAATCTGCCTTATGCTCACATGTAAGTTTTAGCATTGTGATTTCTTGTAGGAATAGTTAAAGCTAGTAAAGATTAATTAGGTATTTTTCTTTGAAATCAGACCTGTCCTACTGTATTATTTTAAGTTTCTGTGTGATCTCTGAATTCTTAGATATCTCTGTTGTGTAGTAGTTTTGTCTTGTGTTTTAATTATTTATTATTAAATATTTTTTAAATCTTCTACCTGTGGCTGATTTGTGTAGAGATAAGCTCTAGAGTACATTGCATATTTATAGAGGTTATTGTAATAGGTCACTCTAAAGTAAGCCTTGACTGTTAGTCATACTACCATTGGATAATAATATTGCACAGTAATAATTGGACACCCTTTTAAGGGTCTTTTAGTAGTTGATATTATTAACTGGGTAATGGCAGTAATTACTACCGTATGGTCTGGGTAAAGGGGCACAGTTGGAGAATCTGTGTCAGCCTTTCCCAGGAGTGTTTGTGAAGTTGTATAAATACTTATCTGAAAGTGTGTGTGTGTGTTGTGTCAGCTACTTGGCAGGGACATGAAGCACTGGTTGGACAGAGAGGGTACTGGAGGTTTTAGCTTGCCCAGTTCGGCTGAGACATAGCTGTGCCAGTGGGGAGTCTTATTGGGGACCTGGTGAGTAAAGGAGCAACCAGCCCCAGACTGACTGTGATCTCTGTGTGCACTTAAGGGAAATTGTACTTTACTGTGTGTATTAGTTATCCTTTCCTCTTCTAGGAGATGACCTTCCTGGTGTTAGTGGTGAGGATTGAGGCTCCTTGATTGCTGGGCCAGGGCACGGTTGTCACAGTAAGCATTGGTCATTCATTCCGTTAACAAGTATCCTGTCTATGTTTTTAACACATCCTTGAACAACTAAATAACATATCAGCAAATATGTTAACCAGTTTTCAATGTTCTGAAATTATGCTACAGTTTACATTGAGACTAATGTTGGAATGACAGTGATTATCATAACATCTCAGATGTTTAAACAATACCTTTTTGTTGCTACAAGTATGTACCACTGATTTTAGTTGGCATTTTCATCTGATCCTTCTAATTCTTTTCTTTAAGGTTGCATTTGCCTTCAGATAATGTGCTTTGTTTTTACTCAGATTTTTTTATATAACTTCAAAATATGTTTCTTTCTGTTTTTCAATTTCCAATTTTTTTACCACTGAGACAAACTATGTTTCTATTATTTCCTTGTATATTCAAAGGGAACATATTTGTCAGTTAGTTGTTTAATGATGATATAAGTATTAGTTATCCTTTCCTCTTCTAGGAGATGACCTTCCTGGTGTTAGTGGTGAGGATTGAGGCTCCTTGATTGCTGGGCCAGGGCACGGTTGTCACAGTAAGCATTGGTCATTCATTCCGTTAACAAGTATCCTGTCTATGTTTTTAACACATCCTTGAACAACTAAATAACATATCAGCAAATATGTTAACCAGTTTTCAATGTTCTGAAATTATGCTACAGTTTACATTGAGACTAATGTTGGAATGACAGTGATTATCATAACATCTCAGATGTTTAAACAATACCTTTTTGTTACTACAAGTATGTACCACTGATTTTAGTTGGCATTTTCATCTGACCCTTCTAATTCTTTTCTTTAAGGTTGCATTTGCCTTCAGATAATGTGCTTTGTTTTTACTCAGATTTTTTTATATAACTTCAAAATATGTTTCTTTCTGTTTTTCAATTTCCAATTTTTTTACCACTGAGACAAACTATGTTTCTATTATTTCCTTGTATATTCAAAGGGAACATATTTGTCAGTTAGTTGTTTAATGATGATATAAAAAGTATCCTGTCCTCAGTACTTTTACTTTCTATTTCATCCCTCCACCATCATGATTTATTTTCACATTTATGGCTTTAAAGTTAGATTTGTAAAATTTTTTATACAAATATATTTAATGGTTCCTTTGCCATAATCACCAGGGTATTAACCTCCTGCACTGCACTCTGCTGATCAGAGCTCCACAATTCTGGTTCAACAAGATAGTTATTAACTCATTCCCCCAGTACAGCTTTTTTTAGTGTGTACCTTTAACTCTCAGTGAGTGTGGCTTGATTCTTTAAAAAATGAAGTTCTCACCTTACAGTTCAAACAAATATGTATGTCTCTGGAACCATAAGTGTTACTAGAAAACTGTAAACGGCAAGCTATTCAGGACAAATTAATCTTTACATTAGTGCCACTCATTTATTTTGATGTTTCAAACTGGATTTTCTAAGCCAAAATAAATGCAGTGTATATTATAGCAATAACCCATGCCTGGGTGTGGGTAATGCTAAATTTACCCATGGTTGGCGTGGTTTGGTCCCGAGGGCGAAGCCCGAGGGACCAAACAAAGCCAACCGTGGGTAAATTTAGCATTACCCACACCCAGAAGTGGGTTATTGCTATTATACCATGACATTATTTAAGAAAAGAAACTATTACTTTTCTTAAATAATGGCATAGTATAATGCCTGTTTACTGCCCTTCCGCAGATGTCTGGCATCCGCGGCAGTTCTGATGTACTGCGCGCCTGCGCAGTACATCAGAGCTGTGGGCAAACGCAATGGAGAAAGCAAGATCTCCGTTGCTTTTATCTCGCTATGTTAAATGAGTTTAACATAGCGAGACAGTTTAAAATAAGCAAGCGGACATCTCCGTTGCTTATTTTAAACTGTCTCGCTATGTTAAACTCATTTAACATAGCGAGACATTAAAAGCAACGGAGATCTTGCTTTCTCCGTTGCTTTTAAACACTGCCTCGCTATGTTAAATGGGTTTAACATAGAGACAGCTAAAATAAGCAACGGAGATCTCCGTTGCTTATTTTAGCTGTCTCGCTATGCTAAACCCATTTAACATAGCGAGACAGTGTTAAAAGCAGTTATACTAATGGAAAAAAGTCCGGGCGACCGGACCTTTTTCCATTAGTATAACTCGATTTACAATGGGCACGCTGGCCAATCAGCGTGCACGTTTTGGGGGGATCATGGTATAATAATTTTGTAATGCTGTATAAACTGCTTATGATATCTCAGTAACTATTAAAGCAAAACACATGCTGCCAGCATGATTTTTTCTTCACACTGCTGTGAGCTTTCATACGAGGTTATGCAGTTCTGTTTGTGTAATGTGAATGTTGAGATATTTGGAGAAATATGAAAATTATTACAATACAAATAACCATTATACAAATAATATTCAGTATCTCTTTAGTTGCATTAGACAGAGGTCAAATATCAATACAGTTATGTCTGCCATCATGTATGCTTTATTTATTTATTTATGATACCTTGTATATAGCATGGTTTTAGAAATATTAATGCAAATATGAACAAGCAATATTTGATGCCTAGAGATGTCAGTAGGAGTTAACTGCCGAAACGCCTGAAGACGCACTTGGCTGTAATGAGTTTGTAATTTATCATGTGTCCGTATAGCTTCTAGTACATTACACTGCCTCAAAGGATCTTTTCTCAGATATCTACATAACTTCTACTACATTACACTGCCTTGTTGGATTTTTCTCTAGCTGAGTATTATTACCTCTAGCACTGGACTCAGTAGTGGTTTAGTGGTATTTGCCACTACAATATTTGATGATAGTATTTTCCAGTCAATACCTCAGTGCATTCAGGTCTACAGCTATCCTTGGAATACTTGTCTGAATTTTTCAACCATGTTCATGTTTTGATTGGGTGATGTATAAAACAAGGGAGCGTCACATTTGTCTGAAACTTTGGAAAGATTACCAACTGTAAATTCTCATTCTGTATTGTCAGAAATAGTAGGTGAGGCTAGACCAATTGCAACATGCACTGAAAAACCACCATCTTTTTATTTTACCTATACTTGTGATGTGCATTATACTCCAATAAGAATAATATCTTATTTATTTATTTTTCATTGAACCATGTTTCTATTTATTGTAAGTTTTACATCATATTCATCTCCTACAATTTTAGTCTTAAGAGCTTTACATTTATTGTTCAGGCTTCTTGTATTTACATAAAGCATTTCAACTGACAAATTAACACTGGTAAACTTACCTTTACATTTTTTTTCTCATATTAAAGGATACTAGATAAGATATTTAGTTTTGAATATACCATTCTGTTGTGTTAGTGACTCAAATGAATGTTATCTCTATAGAAACCTCGTATGGTTTCTTAAAGTGGTATTAATTTTATGGAGTTTATTCTTATATAATTTTTCAAATGCCGTGAAATAATTTTCTCTTCACTTCTGAAATGAGGTGGTGGGAAAGATCACAAAAATAAGTTTAAAACCAACATCATTGTTAAGGGAGATAATACCCTTAACTTTTGAGAAAAATAACTTTCTTCTGGTTCATTTGCCCTATTACTTCTACCTACTATAGACCAAGTATCACATGTTTCTGTGCTCCCAAATACTGATTCTAAGTCATTCCTGATATCTTTTTCATCCTCTAAAATATGTTAATCTAAGAGTCTCTATTCACTCTGAAGATCAAGTTTCTAAAGACTCTGAAGACTGAGTCTCTTATAATCAAAATCTGGGCTTCCTTCTGTGAAATGGGGTAACTTACCTATTTTGAGTTAGATTTGTGGAGTCCTGATTTTTGTTACTAGTACTTAAATTCAAGTTCTGCTGAAGACCTTTCACTGCCCCTATCGCTCCCTTATGTTTCTTTCTTTCAGACTACTTGCTTTCAGTATTGGTGTCAACATTTGTGATTTCACTTTTATTACAGCAAACTATATTTGCACTAACAGACAATTTAGTTATTTTTCATATAAAATGTCATTTTTGATAGTTACATTTCTATATTATTTCTGGCGATATCTAGTCTATCACTGGCCACCATTTCCTTTTGGTCAACTGTCTGCCCTTTTTCCAGAAATAAGGTATCTGCTGCCATCCTATCCTGCTTAGCATCTATCTATGCTGAAATACTGGCATGTACTGTGTCTATTCATCTTTTCCAATATTAGAAACACTACCCATCTACTTGTGAAGCAACATCTTAGCTGAATCAACAGTACTGACATAGGGTTGAACCTTTGTATTATGCATGATATTGACAGTTGGAAAATACGTTCTTGAGGAATAAATATTTGGGGGACCACTTACATAGAAACTTTAACCTTATACATTGGTATCTTCCAACATTTTTCACAAGTCTTGTTTTGTACATTCCACCCCTTCAGGTGATTACTATACATTTTATAGCTTATACAGGTATTTAAATAGCATCTTCCCACTAAATCATCCAGGTAGTATTTATTCCTTTCTTACTTAATATTTATACTGTCACTATGTTGCTGAAATCTAAATACTAAAGCAAATGTCTACCACCTCAGTAGTCATCAATCACTTCAAAATCTCCAGTATATTTATGATAAATAACTGTATGTTGTTATCAAGACTCTACTTAAAGTAAAGGTATGGTTGCAATGTATTACTAACAAATCATGATCCTAAAGCTCTATGCCAAACTGTAGTAACAGTTGCTATCACTGATTACTGCATGCAACAATGCAGTCACATAAACAATGGATAATAGCTCTCTCCAATTCAGTAAAACCTCTAAGCTCCCCTTCTGATAGTAATACATACGAAATAATACAAAGTGTATCTAGTGAAATGTGTAAATGGTTTCCCTATGCAGATGCAAAGCACTTTTTTTCATCTCACCATTCATTGCAAATCACATGCTGAAAATGGCGAGTTGAAAAAAACTAACAAAACACAAAAAAAAATCTTAGGTTCATAGGTTGGTACTAGGCTATCAGCCCTAGGGCCTATACAAGCCTAGCCATAACAATTCCCTGGCTATTTCTTCCCACATTATTTACTTTCCTGGCCCCCTGTCTAGCAGGGCGACTGACATGATCCCTGGGGTGAATTTCCTTTCTCCCATCCAATCGTCAAGGTTCCTCTTGAAGAGGTCCAAAGAGGCACTCTGCTTGACATGTATGGGCAATCTATTAGAGAGTCTGGGGAGTCTCTGGGTCAGGAACCTATCCCTCCAGCATGTTTTGTTTATTGTGATGACAAGGTTTAGATCCCTGGAGTGTGTAGCTCTAAGGGATTGGGATTTCTTTAAGTGTAGCATGTCCAACAGCTCTGGGTTTGACATGGCCTTGTATGTTAAGCAGAGATCGCCTCTGAGTAGACGATATGCGACAGAGTATAGCTGGAGTTTTTTAAGGCGGTCAGCGTAGGGCATCTGCTTTAGGCCTGTGATTCTTTTAGTGAGGTATTTCTGAGGCCTTTCTAGTTGCTGCAGATGTCTTGAGAGGTACATACCAAATGGGGCGTTGTATTCTATAATGGGTCTAATGAGGGATGAGTACAGTGGGACAATGACCTCCTTTTTTCTGAATGAAAAGCCCTTCATGATGAGGTGTGCCACATAGAAGGATTTCCTGACTGTTGTGGCGATGTGGTTATCGAAGGTGAGACCACTGTCCACCTGTTTCCCTAAGTGTCTTATCACACTTTCTGTGTTTAGTGTACTGCCACCTATATGGTAATTCATGGATACATGTTTTTTTCCCAAAGGGGATAACAATACATTTCTTGGCATTGAGCTTGAGCCCATGGCTCTGGCACCAAGCATCTGTTTCTGTAAGGCCCTTTTGTAGAGTATCCACATCATTTGGGATTCAATAATGGCTCCCAGTTTGCAGTCATCTGCAAACTTTGTTAGCCAGAGTCCCTTAGTGTTGACCTGTACTTCAGAGAAGTAGATGCCAAACAAGAGCGGCCCCAGGACTGAACCCTGAGGTACTCCACTTGTCACTTGTCTGGAGCTGGATTTGGAGTCGGCTACTTTTACAGTGTGGGTTCTATCAGTAAGCCATTTAGCAACCCACTGGGTGACATAGGGATTAATGCTCAACTTAGTAAGTTTATCTATGATTCCAGAGTGGGGGATGGTGTCAAAGGCCTTGGCAAGGTCTAGATAGGCTGTGTGGACCACCTTACCCTTGTCCATGGCTCTGGAGACTGATTCAAAGAAGTCAATCAGGTTCAGGAGACAAGATCGGCCCTTCACAAACCCAAACTGGGTGTGGTCCAGTGTTTGAAGGTTGCCAATGTCTTTGTTTATAAGTTCCATGATAATACGCTCCATGGCCTTGCAGATAAGGCTTGTCAGACTGATGGGATGGTAGTTTCCGGGATCCAAGGTGGATCCCCCCTTGTGGATTGGGATAACTGTAGCTCTGTGCCACTCAGTGGGCATGAAACCTGAGGTGAGGCTATGATTAAACATGACACTTAGGTGAGGTGCCAGTTCATATTGTAGTTCATGTAGTACACAGCCCGGGATGTCATCTGGTCCCATGGATGCTGTATTCTTGGCTTTAGAGAGTGCGTTTTGTATCTGTGTGGCCGTTATTACTGGAATTTGGCAATCTTCCGGTATTGAGATGGGCCATTTAGGGGGTGAGAGGGGGGTGAAGTTGGCACTGAATAGATCTGCCAGGATATTGGCAATATCTTTCGGATCAGTATATTTAATGCCATTCTGTTTTAACTCAGAGCAGATCTGAACATTGCCATTTAGATTCTTGACATAGTTATAGAATGCTTTGTGGTTGTCTTTGGAATCTTTGGCAATTTTATTTTTGTAACTAGCTGTGGAGGATTTTATGAGGCATCTCAGTTTCTTACTGAGGCTAGTAAGGGAGTTTTTTTGCATCCTGGGATTTTCCTCTTTTCTGCAAAAGTTTCTTCCTTTTGTTGTAAATTTTGTTTATGGCAGGGGACCACCAGATTGGCTTCCTTTTTTTGGATGAGAGCATTTTGGTTCTATTTGGGATGGCACGATTCATGCATGAGTGGATGTGCTCGTACAATGCCTTAGTGTAGGATTCAGCAGTTGAACTTTCAGTTCCCGTCTGCATGGGTGTCATGAAGTTTGTCACTTCTGACTTGAGTAGCATGAAGTTGGCTTTGGAGAAGTTTTTTATGGTGGTTTCTTTACTGGGGGTGGGGGTGGGATGTGGATGTTAAGGGTGATTAGCTTATGGTCAGACCTGACTAACGAGGGGGTGACCATAGGTATGGAGCATTGATTTCCCATGTTGGTAATGACCAGGTCTAGGATATTGGAGCCCCTGGTGGGACTATGGATTAGTTGATCCAGGGCATTGGAATTTATGAATTCCAAGAACCGTTGCGCAAAGGTGTTGGGACATGAGTAGTTTTCCCAGTTAATGGCAGGGTAGTTAAAATCACCCAGTGTTAGGGTGTTTGGTTCTATCTTAATATTTTCCAGTATGTTTAGAAAGGTGTAGTGAGAATCTTGGGGTATGGTGGGGGATCTGTAGCAAGCTACAATTTGGATTGCAGTCTTACCTAGTGTTAGTTGCACTTGGAGAATTTCAGACACATTGTGTTGGCCAACTAGCCTGGTGGTGTGAATATCCTTGGTGAATATTGACACTCCTCCACCTTTAGTGTTTCGGTCCTGGTTTGGTGGCCGAAAAGTGCGGTAAGAGTTGTAGCCTGGTATTGCAGGGGTGCTCTCTGGAGCCTTGAACCAGGTCTCAGTTACTGCACAGATATCGATGTTCTCCATTTTTGTTTGTTTTGTTTTTCAGGAGGGCAAGCCTTTCCATCCACCAAAATTATATATACCAACTCCACAGTTGCAGCACAGTGAAGAAAAGGGACAAACACCTGAAAAGTGCACCACTGGCTTGTACAATAGAAGATATGTCAGTGAAACTAACTACATTAAATTCTTCTGATAAAGAGCACAGAGAATGCAGCCGTGCAATCATGTAAATAGACCTTTTGAAAATATGTTATAAAAATGTAGTGCCCGCCTCTTGCCTCAGTCGTAGAACACACTGAACATACAAATATGTGTAAATCACATTTTAATACTAGATGAAAATACTGGTAAGTAAACACCATGCAAAATATGTCACTCTTACATAGGATCATAGGAAGTTACTAGGCTATTGGCCCTGAGGCTCTTACAAGCCTAGCCAAGAATTTAACCCATGTTCCAACAAGTCAGCACCCTATGCCATTGTCAAGCAGGGACACAGGTGGAATCCCAGGTGTGTATTTTCTGTTCCCCATCCCATTATACAGGTTGCGCTTAAAAGGGGTTAATAAGGTACTCTGCTTTACATGGAGTAGGAGTCTATTCCACAAAAGGGGAGTCTCTGGGATACAAATCTGTCCCACCAACAAGTCCTATTGATATCACAGACCAGGTTGAGGTCCCACGTGCGGGTTACTTGAGTGTAGGTTGACTTGTGGATACATAGCAGTCCCATCAGGGTGGGGTCTGAGATTGCTTTGTATGCCAGACAGAGGTCACCTCTGAGGAGTCTGCAGGAGACTGAGTAGAGAGCCAGGGCTTTTAGCCTATCTGTGTAGGGTAGATGTTTGAGGCCCTGGATTCTCCGGATGAGGAACCTCTGTGGTCTCTCTAGCTGCTGCATGTGCTTTGTGAGGTACATGCCGAAAGAGGCACTGTACTCAATAATGGGTCTTGAGAAGAATACAGGGATGTTATGACCACCTTGTCCCTGGATGAGATACCCTTACTAATGAGGTGTGCCATGTAGAAAGCTTTCTGTACAATTTAGGCAATATGGTGGTCAAAAGTCAGTTTGCTATCAACTTGGGAGCCCAAGTACCTCACGACTGATTGTGTGCTTAGTGCCTTATTATCAATGTGATAATTTGTGGGGACGTCATTCTCCCCAAAAGGAGGCCATGTTTCTGGCACCAGTCATTTGTTTGGGTAAGACCCTCTTGGAGGACGTCCACATCACTAGGGGATTTGATGACAGCACTCAGCTTGCAGTCATCTGCAAACCTATTCATACATCGCCAACTAGATTTAGCCTACACCTATGAGAAGTATATCCCAAACAGCAGAGGCCCCAACAACGATCCTTGGGGTACACCACTTGTTATGGGTTTAATACTTGAGGTGGCTTCCCCTATTTTGACTAAGTGGATTCTATCAGTGACCTAGTTTGCTACCCATCTGATAACATATAGACTGATGCCTAGTTGAGAGAGTTTATCTATTATACCTGAGTGGGGAATAGTATTAAAGTAACATCCCTAGTTTGTAAAATCAAAGCAACATCCATAGTTTGCAAAATATGTTAATCCAGTTATTTTTAACATTCAAACATGGATTTAAGAATTTCTATTACAAGTTGTACTTTTCTGTATTTTTCTGCTGAGTTTATAGGAACACAGTGGTTTAAGAGCTGATTTACATTATTGGAAGAAAGTTGGTGCTCAAGAGAAGACTGCATACTTCTGAACTAATTGATACATTGTTTTGGTTTGTGGCAAAACAAACACAGGTTAAGCTAAGGCACATGGAAAACAAAGACTGATTATTGAAAAGATACCTAGAGGAACAACAATAACAATCCTGTTCCTGTACATTAACTGTCTGAGGTTTGGGAAGATTGCTTTTATTGCCTCAGGATAAGTTAGTCTATGTGTCTGGTAGACATTATGTGCGGTGGATGTACTGAGTGTGTTCTTGACAACCTTGTTTGTATGCAAGTTTTTGTCTCTAGTGAAACTGTGTATGTGCAGCAATCATATACTGTGCTTGTTTTTCTAAGGATTAAATGGTTGTCTGTGAACATGAAACAACTGCTACATTGTCTTAGAATGTCCATATCTATCAAGCCAACTATGGAGACACTTGGAAATTGCATATCCATGATGTCTGGATCTGTATTTGGGTGGTTGACTGTAGGTCATGGTCTGGGTCTCCTTAGGTGGCCTCTGAGGTTTGGCACTAGACTAGGTTAGATTGTGCTAAGCTTTGATAGTATTGCTGTTTAATGTACAAACTAGCTGTTCTAAGCTTGTCTCCACACAATGGCTTTGTTTTAACCACAGTAAGTTATAAGTTTCTTTTCTATGGGAAGTTTATAGATAAAATTTACTTTCTGGGCATTTGTGTCTTTGCAGAGCACTATTAAACTCTTGATGCAATAACACCAAGAAATATTGCTTGTGAGAGTAATGCTAAAACAAAATAACTTAAATAAACTACCTTGACAATACAGTTTCTAGTACTAGGGACCTTTATAATGATATAAAGGAAAAATCAACAAATAAAGAAAAATTAATGCAGTAGTCATCTAAATAGTTACCTGAAGTGCAAATCAATTAAATAAATCTCTCTTATCTGCCAAGGATGGAGCCAGGATTAACTCATGACTCCCTCAGACTGTGGCAAGGGTGCCAAGCAGATGTAAGTTCTGGAAAAATGAGCATGAGACAATTTGCGGTAACGGAGGTTTACTCAAGTTCTATACTGGTTTGCTGGGTGGGCATTTACTATTATGGATATCTGGAAAACAATGGATGGGAAGGTACTTAAATTGGTTACACAACAGATAATAACAAGAAAGAAGGAAAGGAGGGACTTTGGAAGTTAGAGTATCATAAGGGACAGAAGTCAGAGACAAAGCCTTTTAAAACCACAACAAGAAAAGGGTGGCAGGGTTATAGAAAATTTAAAACTGGGGCTCTAGTCCTGTGGTTAGAATTTCAGAAACTTTTAGCTTAATCTCTCAGTATGGGGGGTGGGGGGTGGAGCAGACTCAAAGAATGGGGAAACCAGTAAGAAATTAAAAATAAAGACATTGGAATGTGACTTTAAACAGGTATATACAGATATAGAAAGTACTGCTGCACATATCCTGGAGCAGAATTCACAATACTGCCACTGTTGCAATCCCACCACAGATTAAGGGACCAGATTAGAGAATGCAATTGGACGCAGGTATACACAGCTTTAAAAATACTGAAGCTCATATCTTTGAGCAGAATTCACAATACTGCCACTACTGCAATCCCACCACAGACTAAGGCACCGGACTATGTGGAAATGTGCCAGTAATTGTAATAAATGACTAAATGGGGCTCAAATCTGGCAGTAGATCTCATTCCTGTTACAACTGTGAAAGAAGCTACAAGATCGATGCCCCAGACTGGGCTCAAAATACAAAAAAATCTGCCTTTTACATGTAATTCTACTTATGGAAATAGAAGTGCAGTATAATGTATAAATAATGCTAGAATCTTACTGTAATACACAATCTTCACACAACTGCAAATGAAATTACAAGACTAAGGTCCAAGAACAAACAAACAAAAAACAAACAAAAAAATGCAAACAGATAACTTTTTTGGCTAGACCATGGACAAAAGCAGAGAAGTACAAAAACATATATCATCAAATAGGTCACTATAAGTACAACATAAATATTTAAGCAGAATTTAAAGAAAAGGCATTTTTCTTCCCTTTTGATGAAAAGCATGTATCTCATAGCTCTCAAAGTTTTGAACAAAAGACTCACCATTTCACCATTCTCACCATTTCACCATTCTCACCATTCTCACCATTTCACCATTCTCACCATTCTCAGGGTAACTGCAGTCCTTGAAATTGCAAGAAGGATCCATCTTGACTATAGTAAGGACACAATTTAGTGACAGCTACATTGTACACCAAAACTGAATATAGAAATTGTAGTACATCAAACTTACAGAGGGACAAAAGTAGGAGAGTTAGATGTGTGCATGTAGATGTCTACATAGCAACAGGTTATGGCAATACTAAGACATCATGTGTATGAGAGTGGCCATAAAACCCATAGGTGCATACACACACACACACACACACACACACACACACACACACACACACACACGCATGCGCGCGCACACACACACACACACACACACACACACACACACACACACACACACACACACACACACACACACACACACACACACACACATATATATATATATATATATAGATATGGATTCACTTTAGAAGCTTGAAATACTGAAATATCGAATTTCAGTATTTTGCGCCCATAAAGTCGAATCCAGGAAAGACGAAAATTCAGAAGCGCAAAATTCAAAATCTCGCTTACCGGAGATTTCGAATTAGTGCTTCTGGTGTTTTGCTGTGGTTATGGATTCAGGTAAGTGCTTATGTGTTAAGGGTTTTGGGTAGGGGCTGTGGTGTGTGTTAGTGTATTTTGTTACTGTGATGTGTGTGTGCGAGGAGATTGTATCTTGTATGGTGGTGTTTTGTGTGTTTTTGTATGTAGTGTAACCTCGGAGTTAGAATATATAGGTGGAGGTGTGTGGGGTGCAGTCCCCCACATGGGGGGTGCAGGGGTGCTTGCCCCCCTGCTTTTATATAGGACAGAGCTTGTGTTTGTGTGTGGGGAGGAAAGTGTGTGTTTGTGTGCAGCAGAAGCAGTAATTCAAAATTCCCGGTATGCGAGATTTTGAATTTCGCGCTTTTGAGTTTTCGTTCTTTCCAGGATTCGATTTTATTGGCACGAAATACTGAAATTCAATATTTTGGTATTTCGAGCTTCTAAAGTGAATCTCTCTCTCTCTCTCTCTCTCTCTATATATATATATATATATATATATATATATATATATACACACACACACACACACACACACACACACACACACACACACACACACACACACACACACACACACACACATATATATGCGTGTGTGTGTGTGTGCGTGTATCATACACACAATCCTGAAGGGCATGTTATCTACTAGCATTACATTGGAGTATAGTTTCTAAGCGGCTGAAAATCGAACAGAAACTGACCAAAGTTGTATCAATGAACACCAAACAGCAAATGAAACCCAATAGTCAAATTTTCAAAATAATGAATTTCGAACGATTGGTATTAACATGGTTTGAAATTGGGACATGAAATAATTTTCATTTTGTTGGAATTATGGTTCAGTGACAGGAATAATTGCACAAACAAGTGCCCTTCATGATTTTGTATGCAAACCTATATATATTTATATATATATATATATATATATATATATATATATATATATATATATATATATATATTTATTTATATATATATGTGTGTGTGTGAGTGTATGTGAATTTGTGTGTGTATATTTCACATATAGCACACAGACAACTATACCGCTTTTCAATTACTGTTTAGTACTGCTACATGGATTAACACTATAGTTACATAACAGCATTAACATACATGATTGGATTTTAGTGACATCAATAAGGATAAAAAAATAAAGCTACACAGTGTTTGATGGTAACCAGAAGATATGAAGCTCAGAAGAGCAGCTAATGCCCTGGAAAGGGTAATGAGCCCAACACTGATCATTATATCCCAGAACTATGCTGCACATTTCTGCATAACAGTCCAATTCTAATTGCCTGCACTGTGTATCACTGTTTCCTAGTATATCGTAGAATACAGCTGTATACATATGTAATACTGTGTGATTATGAGCCAACAAGCCAAGGCTGCTCAGTGATGGTCTGCTGTACACTCTTCCAGTGATGCATCTGTGATCCTGAAATATTTGGAGCTGTGGTAATGTGGGTTGCACAGAGATTCACTGTTGTAGACCTTGCCAGTCAGTTTGCAAGCCTTCACAAGGACCAGGTGTGTTACTGAAATATAGAACACACTTGTTTTATGCAGTGTAGTCTTGTACTATCCCCTAAGTACCTAATGCACAGTATAACTGAAGACTGAGCAAAGCTGCCCTGCTCTGAAAATCCACACTGAGAGATGCAGTGGTTACAGGTGGGCACATAGTACATACCTGCTGAGCACGATATTACAGCTGTGTGTCATCCCACAGAGTGCTATTGCACTATTTACATGGAAGTGAACAGTGATGTGTTGCTGTGCAGCCTACCAGTCACCCCAGACCTCACCCCATGTGCTGTCCTCTGGTACAACTCAGTGTGTTGTTGTATGAATGGTAAGTAGTGTATCTCTGCTGTTTACCAATAATTTTCCCACCTGGAGCATATTGAGGATGAACCAAGAGCAAAACAAGGGGTTTGAATTCCATATGTACTAGTTCAGTGGCCAGTTTGGGGCATGAAGCATGACTTGCCTTCAGTATGAATTTTGACTCTGAATGCATTCATTTAACAATATATGACAGAAGCTGCACTGGTACAGTCTTATATAGCATGTTAGTGACCAGTACTGCATCCTTCTTAGGTGTCAATGTGAAGGGCATCAGCAATTCAATAATTTGAGTTACCCATTCACAAAAATTACACAATATAGCACATGATTTTTTACACAGTTACTGCACTCAATTTACAGTAGTGCATTGTTCTTCCTTATTGTACAATACTTCATCACTGCAGATTATTTATAGGTCAAAGCAGGTCTATGGTTCACTCTGCATTTGACAGGTGAGTGTTTGGATACAGGAGGTAAATATAAGTGATCTTGACAAGTATTTTGATGTCCTATCCCCAAATATTTGAAGAGCAGAGCAATCGGAGGGTGACATGGTCCTAATATTTAGATACTACGTCAATAAATTATTTGTTCATGCATAACTTAGATACATCATTGTGCAGTTCAAAGCAGAAAATCCATCACGCAAAACAACATTATTCTTTGCAAAGGTTTTTTCTGAGGTGCTGCTTATGCTACATTTGGGAAGTTTTAATGAAAACAAATTACTTTACTTTATTCAGCTGCTCTTACTGTAAATGCCTTCTACCTTCTTTATTACCTTAGTTTGCTGTTCTGTGTGCTCTTAAGTTTTCAAATGCCCTTATTCTGCTTGTTAGTAGCCTGATTAAATTTGTCTGCTATTCTATGCGTCTTAGTTTTGGTTTTAGCACTTGTGCTTTAGGTCAGTTATTTTACATTTAGGGTTTTTCTGGACAAAACCTCATCAAACCCTGTTCTCCTTAAGTCCACTAACTATTCAGAGCACTGCATTTCTGTGAATTTGTACAGAGCTGATATAGCAGACAGCTAAATTATCCTGTCTGTGACCAGAGTTGGAACCTTTTGCCATCTTATATTCCAAATTAATAAGTACACTTTTTGCAACTCAGTTTGCACTGTGCTGCATTTATATATTTGCTTTATTATTTATATATTTGCTGTATTGTTTCTTTTCTTTGTTGTCTGCACTTTGCTTCTCAGGGTAGCTCAGAAGCTAGTTTCAGGTGGGGGTTGGTGAGCCAGCCCATCTTAACCATTTGTCATTGCCTGAGATGTATTTTCTGTGTTGTACTTCCATTGCTAGAATCTCCTTGTGTTCTGACCGAGTGTGCTTCTCAAACAATCTGGAAATATAAAGCTGATAAGTGTATTTTTTGCCACTTTTTAACTGTTCAGAGATCTGCACTGTATTAATTTTTGCTTGACTGAATTAACTAATTTAATGCTTTCTTTACTTGTTTTTAGTCATTTTTTAATTTAATTACATGTATTTAAACTGTATTTGCTTTAATACTGCTACACACTCATGTGTGCCAGCTTGCACTGCATTTGAATTGTTTTTACTGCTGTTTTAGCTGCTTTTCTGTAAAAACAAAACAAAACAAAAAAAAGTTCTAAGCTTGCTTCCCGTCTTTCTAGTAACTAGTCTAGTTCAGATACATATTTGCTGTATCCAGTACTGTTTGTAAGCTTCTGGGCCCCCCAAGCCTTTCTGTGTTGGAGGGAAGCCTTCTAGCTTATCAGTGGGAGTGGTAAGCATTAGGTAGCCTAACTACCACAAGAGGAGTGGTTTCTAGCCCAGAAACTGTAGTTTATTGGCTGTTTGGGCAGTTTTTCCATCCCTTTTAACTTTCTGGTTTAAAAGCCCACATGTTCATGGGTTTGTGCTTGTTTAAGCTCTGTGGATCCAGTTTTGGTGTGCTGCAGACTGGAAGAGCATCAAGAAGGGGAAAGAGATACTCTAAGTGCCTCCATTTTGATTTTTTTCCTAATTTACTGCTTTCTGCACATGTTTTTAGTCATTTTTTAATTTAGTTGCATTTATTTAAACTGTATTTGCTTTAATATTGCTGCACACTCAAGTGTGCTAGCTTGTACTGCATTTGAATTGTTTCTACTGCTGTTTCAGCTGCTTTTCTATAAAACAAACAAAAAAAAGGTTCAAAGCTCGTTTCCCACCTTTCCTGTAACTAGTCTAGTCCAGATACAGATTTGCTTTATCCAAGACTGTTTGTAGTGGTTTCTAGCCCAGAAACTGTAGTTTATTGGCTGTTTGGGCAGTTTTTCCATCCCTTTCAACTTTCTGGTTTAAAAGCCTGTGTTTGCACTTGTTTCCTACCTTTCCTGTAACTAGCCTCATCCAGATACAGATTTGCTTTATCCAGGACTGTTTGTAAGTTTCTGAGCTTCCCCAAGCCTTTCTGTATTGGAGAGAAGCCATCTAGCTTATCAGTGGGTGTGTTAAGCACTAGCCTTAGCCTATCTACCACAAGAGGAGTGGTTTCTGGCCCAGAAATTGTAGTTTATTGGCCATTTGGGCAGTTTTTCCATCCCTTTCAACTTTCTGGTTTAAAAGCCTGCATTTGCGTGGGTTTATGCTTGTTTAAGCTCTGCTTAGCGGCTCTGAGCTGAGGTAAACTATTACTGGTGTCAGAAAGTCTGCTCTTCTGTTTTTCCCTTGAATCTTGCTAGTTCTTCCTCTCTTGCACTTCAGATAGCTTAATCACTTTGCACTTCAGCAGGTTTTTGTAGCAATTATTGTAGCACACCTAAGTGCCATCAGCATTTGTTGTTCTTCACAGAAATAACTACAGTACTTAGTAGTTATGACCACCCCTCCTGGCATGATTAAAGGGCAGTTCCCTGAGCTTTCTCATATTAACCTGGTGCACTTGGGCATTTTAAGGCAGTGCAGCAACTGCCTCATGTACACAGACAACCATCTCCTCTTACCTCCCAACACTCAGACTTGTGAGAGATGCACTTATATCACCAAATTGGAAGCTACGCACTCTCCAGCCAAGACCGGACTAGCTGGTCAAGAGGAGACGGTCAACACCTGCACCACACCACATGGAACACATAGCCCCACAGAACACCCACCATCACATCTCTCACATAAAAACACAAACCACGCACCCACCTTCGCAGAGGCTCTCAACAGAAATTTACCCAAACAGCAGAGACCTCCAAGACAAAAATGCACTTGACAATCACAACACAGCACAAACCACAGGACACATAGCTCACCTCCACAGTGTGCCCCTTAACCTAAGCCCCTAAGGCTAAACACCTTGCCCAATACACTACTCATAGGTGACTCAATAGTGAGACACACATATATCCCACTCACTAGGATGAATAAGGAGAAGGTAACAGTCAGCTGTCCATCAGGTGCCAGAATCCGACACATAACACATGCACTCAGGTCACTCCACAACAAGTACAAGTATGACTCTGTCATTGTCCATGTAAGTGTGAATGACCGGAGATGCACCTCCCTGGACTGCATGAAAAGAGACATGGTGGAGCTCTCAGATTATGTGGCCCAGGCAGGTATGACCCTAACCCTGAGCAGTATCCTACCATCACCCAGAATGATACCGCAGTACAAACAAAAAATGATTGACTTAAAATTGGCTAAGTTTCTGGTGTCATTCTAAGGGGATCCAGTATCTGTCTGTTTGGAATGACATAATTGACAGACTTCAATACTTTGCCAGAGATGGCCTGCATCTGTTACCCCTGGGTTTCCGGATACTGGCTAAGGCTCTTGCTACCCCTATAGTGCCTTTTTTAGGTGGTGTTCCAAAGACCAAATTACCACTGTAACAGCTATAAATAAATGCAATCTGAGGGTCATGCTGCTCAAAGCTAGAAGTCTAAATCTCAAGGTGCACTTGCTCAAAGCTGCTCTCAAAATGGAGAATATCAACATTTGTGCTGTAATGGAGACCCGGTTTAAAGCAGCAGAAAGAACCCCTGCGCTACCAGGCTATAACTCATTTCACACTTTTAAGCCCCGAAACATGGACAGTAGCTCCAAAGGAGGTAGTGTCTCCATATTCATAAAGGATATGCACACCTCCAGACTAGTAGCCAAGCATAACGCATCTGAGATACTTCAGGTACAACTAACATAGGGTAAGATGGCGATCTAGGTCATAGCCTACTATAGGTCCCCAACCATGTCCCTAGACTCTCACTCCATGTTCCTAAGCAGCCTGGAATTTATCAAGGTCCAACCCAATACTCTCATACTAGGAGACTTCAACTTCCCCTCCATTAACTGGGAGAACTACTCAAGCACCATTACACTGGCCCAACACTTCCTGGAATTCATCAATTCCAATGCCCTGGACCAACTCATTCTGACCCCCACTAGAAGAAGCAACATCCTTGACCTAGTTATTACTAACATGGGTGACCACTGCTCTACAACAGTAGTCAATCCCTCCCTGGTCAGATCTGACCATAAACTAATCACCATGGAAATCTACATCTCACCCACACCTCACACAAAGGTAACCACCTTGAAAAACTTCTCCAAAGCTGACTTTGGGCTCCTAAAAACAGAGATGGCTAACTTCACAGCACCTGAGCCAATGGAAAATAGCTGCATGACTGCCGAATCATACACCAATGCAATGTACGAACATGAACATAAATACATGGAACTAGCCATACCGAACAGAACCAACACGGTCTCCTCCAAAAAAAGGAAGCCAATCTGGTGGCCCCTTGCCATTAATAAACTCTGCAACAGAAGGAAGAAACTGCTGCAGAAAAAGGTGAATTCCCAAGACTGGAAAAACTCCCGTATTAGCCTCAACAAAAAGTTGAGATCCCTCACCAAATCCTCTAAAGCCAGCTATGAAGGCAGAATTGTGGCAGACACTAAAAACAATCACAAAGCCTTCTATAGTTATTTCAAGAACCTCCATGGCAATATCCAGATTTGCTCTGAGTTATTGCACAATGGTACCTCCTATACTGAGCCAACAGATATTGCCAACATACTGACCAACAGATTCAGTGCCAACTTTACCCACCTCTCTCCCCTAAAGGACCAATCACAATACCAGAAGAATGCGGGCACCCAGCATTACTGCAGCACAGGTTAAAGCTGCATTGTCCAACGCCAAGAATATAGCTTTCATGGGACCCAATAATATCCCTGGCTGTGTTCTACATGAACTACAAAGTGAACTGGCACCACATCTGTGTGCCCTGTTTAGTCACAGCCTTACCTCAGGCATTGTCCCTACTGAATGGTGCACTGCTACAGTCATCCCTCTCCATAAAGGGGGAGAAACTAAAGACCTTAGGAATTATCACCCCATTAGCCTGATGAGTCTGATATGTAAAGCTATGGCATGCAGCATCACGGACCTTGATTAACAAAGATATAAGAAATCTCCAAACTCTAGACCCCATGCAATTTGGCTTTGTGAAAGGGAGCTCATGCCTGCTCAACCTGGTTGACTTCTTTGAGTCAGTCACCAGGGCTGTGGATGAAGGCAAGGCAGTGCATACAGCCTACCTTTATCTGGCCAAGGCCTTTGATAGCATTCCTCACTTGGTAATTATTGATAGACTCACCAATCTAGGCATCAACCCCTATATCTTTAGGTGGTTTGCAAACTGGCTCACAGATAGAACACACAGTGTGAAAGAAGTAGACTCCAAGTCAGACTGCTGACCAGTCATGAGTGGAGTTCCACAGGGATCGGTCCTGGGTCCTCTCCTGTTCGGCATCTACTTCTCAGAAGTCCAGGTCAACACAAAGGGACTTTGGCTGACCAAGTTCACAGATGACTGCAAGTTGGGAGCCATTATTAACTCCCCAAGTAATGCAGACATCGTACAGAAAGGCCACATTGAGACCAATGACTGGTGTCGAAACAATGGTCTTAAGCTTAATGCCAAAAAATGTGTCATCATCCCCTTTGGTAAAAACTCAGTTCCCACTAATTACCACATCGATATGAGCCCACTGAACACTGAAGGTGTTATAAGAGACTTGAGGATGCAGGTTGACAGCAACCTCTCCTTTGACCACCACATTGCTACTGTGGTCAGAAAGTCTTTCTATTTGGCACATCTCATTACCAAGGGTTTTGCATCCAGGAAAAAAGAGGTCATCGTCTTTCTCTACTCTTCCCTCATTAGACCAATAATTCAGTTTAATGCCCCATTTGGCATGTACCTCCCTAGACACCTGAAACCGCTGGTGAGGCCACTGAAGTACCTCATGAAGAGGATCATAGGCATTAAACACATATCCTACATGGACAGACTCAAAAGACTGCAGCTATTCTCTGTGTCATATCGCCTACTTAGAGGTGAACTTTACTTGACTTACAAAGTCATGTCTGACCCAGCTCTGTTAGAAATGCTACATCTAGAAATCCCAATCCCTCCACACCACACACTCCAGAGACCTCAGCCTCATTTTAACAATCAACAGAACATGCTGGAGGGACAGGTTCATAACCCAGAGACTGCCCATGCTCTGGAATAGACTTCCCATATATGTCAAGTGGAGTACCTCGCTATCCCTTTTCAAGAGAAATCTTGATGAGTGGATGGGTAATAGAAAGTTCACCCCAGGGATCACTCCAGTGGCTCTACATGGTAGAGGCACTGGGAACTAATGTCAGGTGGCACAATGCCAGGGCACCTCTATGGGCTAGGCTTGTAAAGGCTCCAGGGCCATTAGCCTAGTACACACCTATGAACCTATGAAAGTTTTAATACAGCTTTCTTTTTTCATTATTATTGTTATTATTATTATTATAATTATTATTATTATTACATTAAAGCATTATGAGCGGGATATTGAAGATGATATGAAAAGAAATATTAAAAATATTACAAAGAACTGAAAATTCTTAGTGTAGAAAGAGATAGTATCAAAAATGAAAGAAATACAAAAAATATGACTTTAGGGTCCTAATAGAATAAATCAAAGCTTCTTTTAGCCTAGGTAGGAGGAATCAGACTTTGCTACATAAAAAAGGACAACATATGGAAAGACTAATTCATTCACTGAATGACAAAACTCAGCAAAATTTAACACATTAGGAAGAGTAAGAAAATAGTTTGGGAATGGTACATTTCTTTACGTTCTATACCAGAAAATCAGTAATGGCTGATGTTTCTTTCCTTAATGTTTTAAAATATTTTATAGACTGTTGTATAAACATGTATGCATCAGATAACTTAAAACCAAAACTAAACTAGTGAAAATGGAGTTCTGGAATACCCTTGAGAAAAGCTTTATATAGTTTGTTAATACACCTCCTGTTTCAGGTCTATATCATATATTCAAAATTCCAAAATATCGAACACCATCAGTTCGAACGTGGAATTTCGAATATTGATAACATCAAATGCTGAGAATAGAGAATTTTTTCCCAGGGAAAAAAAATTTGCTTTTCCGAGAAACATACACACAACCCAAGCACACCAAAATAAATAAACCACATGTATACAATTAACAAAACCCAACCCTACACTAAACCATACATACATTACTAACTAGCCATTTACCAAAGACCAAATTACCACTGTAACAGCTATAAATAAATGCAATCTGAGGGTCATGCTGCTCAAAGCTAGAAGTCTAAATCTCAAGCTGCACTTGCTCAAAGCTGCTCTCAAAATGGAGAATATCAACATTTGTGCTGTAATGGAGACCTGGTTTAAAGCAGCAGAAAGAACCCCTGCGCTACCAGGCTATAACTCATTCCACACTTTTAAGCCCCGAAACATGGACAGTAGCTCCAAAGGAGGTAGTGTCTCCATATTCATAAAGGATATGCGCACCTCTAGACTAGTAGACAAGCATAATGCATCTGAGATACTTCAGGTACAACTAACATAGGGTAAGATGGCGATCTAGGTCATAGCCTACTATAGGTCCCCAACCATGTCCCTAGACTCTCACTCCATGTTCCTAAGCAGCCTGGAATTTATCAAGGTCCAACCCAATACTCTCATACTAGGAGACTTCAACTACCCCTCCATTAACTGGGAGAACTACTCAAGCACCATTACACTGGCCCAACACTTCCTGGAATTCATCAATTCCAATGCCCTGGACCAACTCATTCCGACCCCCACTAGAAGAAGCAACATCCTTGACCTAGTTATTACTAACATGGGTGACCACTGCTCTACAACAGTAGTCAATCCCTCCCTGGTCAGATCTGACCATAAACTAATCACTATGGAAATCTACATCTCACCCACACCTCACACAAAGTTAACCACCTTGAAAAACTTCTCCAAAGCTGACTTTGTGCTCCTAAAAACAGAGATGGCTAACTTCACAGCACCTGAGCCAATGGAAAATAGCTGCATGACTGCCGAATCATACACCAGTGCAATGTACGAACATGAACATAAATACATGGAACTAGCCATACTGAACAGAACCAACACAGTCTCCTCCAAAAAAAGGAAGCCAATCCGGTGGCCCCTTGCCATTAATAAACTCTGCAACAGAAGGAAGAAACTGCTGCAGAAAAAGGTGAATTCCCAAGACTGGAAAAACTCCCGTATTAGCCTCAACAAAAAGTTGAGATCCCTCACCAAATCCTCTAAAGCCAGCTATGAAGGCAGAATTGTGGCAGACACTAAAAACAATCACAAAGCCTTCTATAGTTATTTCAAGAACCTCCATGGCAATATCCAGATTTGCTCTGAGTTATTGCACAATGGTACCTCCTATACTGAGCCAACAGATATTGCCAACATACTGGCCAACAGATTCAGTGCCAGCTTTACCCACCTCTCTCCCCTAAAGGACCAATCACAATACCAGAAGAATGCGGGCACCCAGCATTACTGCAGCACAGGTTAAAGCTGCATTGTCCAACGCCAAGAATATAGCTTTCACGGGACCCAATAATATCCCTGGCTGTGTTCTACATGAACTACAAAGTGAACTGGCACCACATATGTGTGCCCTGTTTAGTCACAGCCTTACCTCAGGCATTGTCCCTACTGAATGGTGCACTGCTACAGTCATCCCTCTCCATAAAGGGGGAGAAACTAAAGACCTTAGGAATTATCACCCCATTAGCCTGATGAGTCTGATATGTAAAGCTATGGTGTGCAGCATCACGGACCTTGATTAACAAAGATATAAGAAATCTCCAAACTCTAGACCCCATGCAATTTGGCTTTGTGAAAGGGAGCTCATGCCTGCTCAACCTGGTTGACTTCTTTGAGTCAGTCACCAGGGCTGTGGATGAAGGCAAGGCAGTGCATACAGCCTACCTTTATCTGGCCAAGGCCTTTGATAGCATTCCTCACTCGGTAATTATTGATAGACTCACCAATCTAGGCATCAACCCCTATATCTTTAGGTGGTTTGCAAACTGGCTCACAGATAGAACACACAGTGTGAAAGAAGTAGACTCCAAGTCAGACTGCTGACCAGTCATGAGTGGAGTTCCACAGGGATCGGTCCTGGGTCCTCTCCGTTTCGGCATCTACTTCTCAGAAGTCCAGGTCAACACAAAGGGACTCTGGCTGACCAAGTTCACAGATGACTGCAAGTTGGGAGCCATTATTAACTCCCCAAGTAATGCAGACATCGTACAGAAAGGCCACATTGAGACCAATGACTGGTGTCGAAACAATGGTCTTAAGCTTAATGCCAAAAAATGTGTCATCATCCCCTTTGGTAAAAACTCAGTTCCCACTAATTACCACATTGATATGAGCCCACTGAACACTGAAGGTGTTATAAGAGACTTGAGGATGCAGGTTGACAGCAACCTCTCCTTTGACCACCACATTGCTACTGTGGTCAGAAAGTCTTTCTATTTGGCACATCTCATTACCAAGGGTTTTGCATCCAGGAAAAAAGAGGTCATCGTCTCTCTCTACTCTTCCCTCATTAGACCAATAATTCAGTTTAATGCCCCATTTGGCATGTACCTCCCTAGACACCTGCAACCACTGGTGAGGCCACCGAAGTACCTCATGAAGAGGATCCTAGGCATTAAACACATATCCTACATGGACAGACTCAAAAGACTCCAGCTATTCTCTGTGTCATATCGCCTACTTAGATGTGAACTTTATTTGACTTACAAAGTCATGTCTGACCCAGCTCTGTTAGAAATGCTACATCTAGAAATCCCAATCCCTCCACACGACACACTCCAGAGACCTCAGCCTCATTACAACAATCAACAGAACATGCTGGAGGGACAGGTTCATAACCCAGAGACTGCCCATGCTCTGGAATAGACTTCCCATACATGTCAAGCGGAGTACCTCGCTATCCCTCTTCAAGAGAAATCTTGATGAGTGGATGGGTAATAGAAAGTTCACCCCAGGGATCACTCCAGTGGCTCTACATGGTAGAGGCACCGGGAACTAATGTCAGGTGGCACAATGCCAGGGCACCTCTATGGGCTAGGCTTGTAAAGGCTCCAGGGCCATTAGCGTAGTACACACCTATGAACCTATGAAAGTTTTAATACAGCTTTCTTTTTTCATTATTATTGTTATTATTATTATTATTATAATTATTATTACATTAAAGCATTATGAGCGGGATATGAAAGATGATATGAAAAGAAATATTAAAAGTATTACAAAGAACTGAAAATTCTTAGTGTAGAAAGAGATAGTATCAAAAATGAAAGAAATACAAAAAATATGACTTTAGGGTCCTAATAGAATAAATCAAAGCTTCTTTTAGCCTAGGTAGGAGGAATCAGACTTTGCTACATAAAAAAGGACAACATACGGAAAGACTAATTCATTCACTGAATGACAAAACTCAGCAAAATTTAACACATTAGGAAGAGTAAGAAAATAGTTTGGGAATGGTACATTTCTTTACGTTCTATACCAGAAAATCAGTAATGGCTGATGTTTCTTTCCTTAATGTTTTAAAATATTTTGTAGACTGTTGTATAAACATGTATGCATCAGATAACTTAAAACCAAAACTAAACTAGTGAAAATGGAGTTCTGGAATACCCTTGAGAAAAGCTTTATATAGTTTGTTAATACACCTCCTGTTTCAGGTCTATATCATATATTCGAAATTCCAAAATATCGAACACCGTAAGTTCGAACGTGGAATTTCGAATATTGATAACATCAAACGCTGAGAATAGAGAATTTTTTCCCAGGGAAAAAAATTTGCGTTTCCGAGAAACATACACACAACCCAAGCACACCAAAATAAATAAACCACATGTATACAATTAACAAAACCCAACCCTACACTAAACCATACATACATTACTAACTAGCCATTTACCTTAACCCACACCCTAACCCTAAGGTCAGTAACTATCGCACACATACCCTATGAAACTATACACAAACAAACTAATTAATACACACACATACAATTAACAAAACCCAACCTTACACTGCACCATACATACATTACTAACTATCCACTTACCTTAACCAACACCCTAACCCTAAGGTCCGTAACTCTTGCACCACAGTGGAGGAAACAGCAAAGCCATGGAACAGCCCACCAAAATCTTGCCCTAGGTAAGATTTCAATGTTCCGGGGCTTCGCTATTTTCATCCTTCGATGTAGTGGGTATGATATTATAACTTTCGAAGTTTTACATCTTCGAAGTTATAATATAGACCCTCCTGTTTCAATATATTATTGTTGTGAAACAACGGAGAAATGCATTAGAATGAATACATCATTATAAACATTTTGACCTCATCATTTTTGTAGAAATTAAGAACACCCCCTTTTCTCCTGAATAGAAGTTTCTATTTTTAGGGGACATTTCATAGTTTCAGGTTGTGGTCAGGAGACTACAAGATTCTCCATGGAAATGTTGCATTTGAATGTAAGAAACATCTTGGTGCAATGAAAGACTAGAAATATATTAAGTAAAAAAAATGTTACCATAACTGAGTTCTGGTTACAAGTCAAAGACTTGAGGTATAATATTTTTGGATATGCATGTTCTGGAATACATAGGGAAAGCATCTTACAAGGTGGTACTGATGCTGTTATCAATCTAAGTGAGGAATTATCCCAGGATTAAGAACATAAATTATGCTTTACTTTTGAGCTGATGTAGCACTAGTTAGTGATGCTATAGCCAACACCACCGTTTCCTTTATTACTATTGTCCCGATATCACCTAGCAATGCTACCCAAAGCTTAGCTCCCTATCACAAGTGTAAGATCTGACTGTGCAAGTCCAGACACATAGAAAATGTCACCAAACTGTAAAAATTGCAGTTATACCTTCAAACAACTTCTTACAGGTGGGCTTCACCCCTGCACCCCATGCCCCTGATTCTTGTATGCACACTAACTTTGAGAGTGTTGAACCTTACCTTAAGGACAATGCTCTAATATACAACAACCATGGACCTAGTATATACAGTCCCCAACATTCACACTTTCAGTTCAGCTGTTCAGAAGATTGAAATGTTGATCCCAGGAATATCCAGAGGCTGTCATAGAAAGCATGGTGGAAAGTATATAAGGAGAACAGTAAGTAAATGTACATATTTAATTAATATATAATATCAAGGAAAACTGCCAGGTTTGTTTAGAATTCACAGAACCCCATAAATAATTGTAGCTATCACCTCAATATGCTTATGATAACATAAAAATGGGAATATGACCATCCCAATGTATTAAAATTTAGTAACTATGTTTAGTGGCCACTTAAATTGTTGATAACCCTTTTTGGTTGATCTGTGTTTTGGAATTAACTTTTAGAATTCTTGGTGTTTAGAACTATCTTAGTGATTTCTACTCCAGCAGTGGGCAAGTTTAGACACACTTGAAAAACTGAGTAGCTACAACAAAAGAGTGAAATAATGTCTGCATAAATCAGTGCTTTTATATCGTAACAGGTAGATTAAAAATTCTTTGCACCAAAACGAAATAAAAAGGAACCTAATTTGAATCCAGTGGACCTTATCTACAGATAACATAGGATAATTGAACTTGACTGCAAGGCTGTGATTCAAGTTTGGTCATCAAATATAACAAGCATCATACCAATGCCATGCCATCTGTATACAGTTTTCAAGTTCATAATATTGAAACTATTCGATACTTCTGTGAAATAATCACTGTTAGAACACCCTCTGTCATAAGATGAAGAAATAGCTGCAAAAATGATGACAGAGAAGACTTGTAACAGTGGATGAGGAGAGAGACAAGGGACTTTTGTGATCTGTGCATCTGCTGAAGCTTTGAACCGATACCTCATGTTGCTAAGTCACTTGATCAGCATAACAAACTGGTTGACATTCTTATGTAATCAGATTGTTGTTAAGTAATAGTAACAGTTATATTTCAAGCTCTCTGTGTGAGGCACTAAAGGAAACCACGTTAAAGACAACAAGAAATCCATCTGCTCATCACAGGATCATTAGGCTGTCAGAAAGAAGCCTAAATTACATCACACATCAAAAAACGACATAAAACCTGAGGTGTACAACTGAAGTCAAAACTTAGCACTGCAGTATAGCTGGGTAAATTGTGACATGTGTCATACCCCAGGTGCTTAGCAACACAGCAGTGTCCTGAATTTGTCAAACATATGACACATGTCACAACATGCAGACACTAACAATTGCACAGAAAAAAAGTACTGCTAACCGTAATTGCTGTTGTGCTGTAGTGTATGGCAGCATAACTATACAAACTAAGTCATGCATTCTGCCACATTTATAGCCCTTAATTAACATGGTTTACACTGGTAAAAAGGGAAATGCAGTTATTTCAACTAGTGTTAAAGAAGGTACTTTACCTTTGTCTGTTGTATTTTCTATAGCCAGTCTCTTCATAATTGAAGCACTGCCTGTCCATTCCTTCCCAAACTTTTGTACTCCTAATCTTATTTGACAAGTGCTGGGGGATTTTTTTTCTTTAATGCTTTTCACTGGAAATTTCATGTATGTGTCATAACATTGTTTTATCTAAATGTGATGGCTTCAAGTGTTTACCTCTCCATGTAGGATAACCACACCTCATGATTTATGATGACATTGTGCATTTTCGTTATATAGTTTCACAGTCATTGTACTAAACTGCTGTGAGACTAGGGAGCTGAAAAAAAAGTCACCAATTTACTTTTTGATGGTTCTAGAACAACAACAACAACAACAGTTATCCCACTCCAGAAAGGGGGAGCCACCACTGATCCCAGGAACTATTGACCTATTAGCCTGATGAGCCTAGTCTGCAAGGCCATGGAACGTATCATCATGGAACTCATAAACAAAGACATTGGCAACCTCCAAACTCTGGATCCCACCCAGTTCGGGTTTGAGAAAGGCAGATCATGCCTCCTGAACCTGATCGACTTCTTTGAGGCAGTCACCAAAGCCGTGGATGAGGGTAAGGTGGTTGACACAGCCTATCTTGACCTCGCCAAGGCTTTCGACACCATCCCCCATTCTGGAATTCTAGCAAAACTCATTAAACTAGGTATAAATCCGTACGTTACAAGATGGGTTGCCAACTGGCTCACTAACAGAACCCACACTGTAAAAGTTGCAGACTCCAAATCTGACCTCAAAGCAGTGACAAGTGGAGTACCTCTCCTGTTTGGTATCTACTTCTCTGAAGTACAGGCTAACACAGAAGGCCTCTGGCTAATGAAGTTCGCAGATGACTGCAAACTAGGAGCCATAGTCAAGTCCCCAAATGATGTGGACATCCTACAGAAGGGCCTCACTGAGACAGATGCCTGGTGTCAGAGCCATGGCCTCAAGCTCAATGCCAAAACGTGCAGTGTCATCCCCTTTGGTAAAAACTCTGTACCCATGAACTACCACATAGGCAGCAATCCACTTAACACCAAATGCGTGGTAAGAGACCTTGGGACCCAGGTGGACAGTAGTCTCTCCTTTGATAGTCACATAGCCACAGTAGTCAGGAAGTCCTTCTATGTGGCACACCTCATCATAAAAGGGTTCTCATCCAGGAAAAAAGAGGTCATTGTTCCCCTCTACTCGTCACTCATTAGACCCATTATAGAGTACAACGCCCCTTTTGGAATGTACCTCACAAGACATCTGCAGCCGCTGGAAAGGCCACAGAAGTACCTCACAAAGAGGACTAACAAATGCCCTACACTGACCACCTCAAAAAACTCCAGCTTTACTCATATAATATTGCCTACTCCGAGGTGATATCTACCTAACATATAAAGCTATGCCAAACCCAGAGCTGTTGGACATGCTACACCTAAAGAAATCCCAATCCCTGTGAGTTACACACTCTAGGGATGTAAACCTTGTCACCACAATAAACAGAGCATGCTGGAGGGATAGATTCCTGTCCCAGAGACTTCCTATACTCTGGAACAAGCTACCCATCTATGTCAAGCAAAGTTCTTCATTAGCACTCTTCAAGAAAAAATCTTGATGAGTGGATGGGAAATAGGAAATACACTCTGGGGATCACTTCTGTGTCTCTGCTGGACAGTGGCACAGGAAAATAACTTGGGTGGCATAAGCTATGAAACCTTGCTGGCTAGGCTTACATAGGCCCTTGGGCCAATAGCTTAGTACCTACCTATGAACCTATGAACCTATGTTAGTAGTCTGAGAGAACTACTGAAAAGCATCAGTTGTGTTTATGTCTTCTTGGAGGTTTATGAAAACAGGCAATTAAAAAAAAAAATACAGCACAGAAATTTCTTTAGATCCCTTGATGAATGAGCATCGCAGCATTTTACATTTCTTTTTTGTACCCTAAAAAGACTTTTGCACTTGCTCTTCCTTACATATTATGGGTCAAGCTGATAAAATCTTATTTTTGAGAAATGTTTCTTAACCATTTGCAGACATTTCATTGTAGGGGCAAAATTCATTTCACAGATAAATATACCAAAGGACCTTGTGCTGACAGTAGAGATAGATACCATGTTTTGGGCTACTTTGTATGAATCACCTGCAATCAGTATTGTGTTGGGGACAACATTTAAGAGTAGCAAACACAAACATATAAAAAAGAAACAAAATGACTCACATTTTTCTAGAGTCATGTAATAGTACTATTTTATATTATATATGTTTATATTCTTTTGGGAAACAGAGATTTAATTATTGAGCTTTAAATAGAAATTCCTCTTTTTTTATGTAAATATATAAACCTCATTGTACAGAGAGGAAAATGCAAATTATCTGGGTCTGAGATTTTATCAAGATGTGACTCGAGATAAATCACGACAACAATGTGATAATGCTTTAGCTAAATTTGTTTAAATCTGTCAAATGCAGACAAATGCACATTGAAATAAGAAAATGTAAGTCTAGGTATTTAATTCATTCATCATCTAACATGTTTATGACTGCACTGGTTACACCAATCAGTATATATGCATGACTGCACCCCTGTCTGTGGGACTCTTCTCTGGAATGTGTCAGTGTGAAAGGCCATAGAAACCTAGTAGCAGATACACTTATTTTAAGGGTACACTTTTGGGATGTCTTCATAATTCTGACAGTTAATTCTGCTTTTAGATACAGGCCTAGTATGGTGGACTCACCTGTGCACCTCCAACCTGAGAAGACTGTTAGAAAAACATAAATTGTAACTCACTGAAATAATTAGGCTGGTCGGAACTCCCCCACCATCTCTCTTTCACCCAGCTAACTACAGCACACAAAACAATCTACAGACCCACAGACTGTCCTGCTCTCTCAACTCTACTTGCCAAATACCAACCCAACAGGCAACTAAGATGTGAAAATCATCTACTTCTAAAAGTAGAAAAGCCCACATTACTGGCTGGTCAACTGCTCTACTCCTTCACCATCGCCAAACTATGGAACTCGCTTCCTCCTTCTATAAGAAACATAGGCAGCACCACCACCTTCAAACAAGCACTGAAAAATCATCTCAACTCTTCCTGGCTGTGTACCTGCTCTATAACCTAACCTCTTCCTTCTCCTTATATTATAACTAAATTCCTATGCTTTTTACTACTAGTGACTGATGATACTTTCGCCCTATTTATTATTTTTTTGTTGATACTGGCGCAATAATGCTGATTAATTCCTCTCCATTTTTACCACTCTGAATTCATTTGGCAATCAACTAAATTCCTGCTTTTATGTATATATTCTGTATATGTTACTGTAATCAAATCAACTAAATTCCTGACGTGTATATATTCTGTATATATTACTGTAACCACTATGTGTAACACTGTTTCTATTTCTGTGCCAATTAATCTTAAATTTTTTTTTCTGCATCTATGTTCTTGTCGGAGCTTTTTTCCCTGGGCCTCCACCGAAAATGGTCTCTTTTAGGCCCAGTGGACTTTGCCAGTAAACAAATGCAATAAATCAGTAAATAAATAATTCCTGTTTAGGAATACACTAAGCCTGACATGAGGTGCTTCCTGCTGTGTGAGGATGTGTCACCTAGGTTGCACTATGAAAAACTGAAATGTATTTAGAATGAAGCCTACAAACACTTAATAGGAGTTTTGTATTAATTATTAATGATTCTTATACTCTGACTTAATGTTTTCCATCAAAAATAATGACTATCATAGTGTATTTGATAAAGTGGATGCTATCACTGTTCAAGTTAAATCTGAAAAAGAAAACAGTTAAACAGAGACAGAATAGACTATGAACGTGGTTTAGTCTACCCGCCTCCCTCTGAACATTCCCTTAAAATAAAGTATTTGGTGGTAGTGATTCCCATGGTGGGGGGTGATGATATTCGTAACCATGATGGCAGCATCGATGTGGATACCATTGAGCATGAGCACCCTTGGGAGAACCCTAAGGGCAGGTTCATATAGTACCTTCTTTAGGCTCTCCTATGCCCATGAGATCTGAAAGAATATAGAACTAACAGCAATTGGGCCAGAACCAGAGAATCAACAGAAGGGTGTTGTTCAGGGCAAGGTGCCACAAGAGATGATTGATCAGATCATCAGTTTTAATGAGAGTGGTGATTCTTAAGATTTTAATTACAGCAATTTTACTGTGGATCAGGACTGGGCTCAACTTTTCAAAAAGGGTTTAACATTTGTACCTACTTGAAGAGCTCACATTGATACATTTTAGTGGACCTTAAACTTTTTACTCATAAACTCAGTTTTAGTCTTTATTTTGGTGACAGTGGTTTGAGAAACATTAACACCATCGATGTTTGCACCAAACCTAGCATTTCTAATCCCCCCATTACATCCTTTTATTTCCATGTTTGAAAAAATGTGTGAATTTGACATCAAGCAGATTTTGAGGAGGAAGACCACTTGTAACACCTGACGGTGAACTAATTTTGTTGAGACAGATCATCAACAATAGGCAAACTAGATCAATGAAACCCAATAAAGGGGGTGGGTTAGTAGTTATGAGCACTAGTGATAATGTTAATAAGATGGTTGACATTTTGTACTGTGATACTTATGAAGAAGTGTCTATTAATGAGAGAAATATTGCTTACTACAAAACTGACGTCTTACTTAATGATTGCTTAACACATGGTTTCATTTCACATGGTGACTTGGATTCTTTAACAGTGGTTAATCCAAGAACCCCTACGATTTTTGGTATTCCAAAAATATATAACGACATCATTGACCCACCCCTTTGTCCCATTGTTCCAGTGTCGATGTAAAATTTTTGAAAACTTTCACAATAGCCTGTTTTATAGATTATCACCTGAAGGGTATTGTTGGAAGTATTTCTTACCTCTACAAGGCTCCTGAGACTTTCTTAAAAAAGTGTCTAATGATCTGTACAGTGACAATACTATTTTTGTCACGGACCACGGTTGGTGTTATTAATCTTTTCTGTTATTCCCCATGAGATGGGGCTTGATTGGTTTTATGACTTTTTATGCAGAAATAGTGAACTGGACAGTTCTAGAATTAAACTACTCACTGACCTGATGGAAATTGTCCTTAAGAACAACTTTACTTATTTTGAGGGACAATTGCTTAAGCAAAGCAGTTTTGTTGCCATAGGGGCTGCTTGTGCCTTACATTTGCCAATTTAGTCAAGACTGTATGGGAACACAGATATGTTCATAGGTTCATAGGTGTGTACTAGGCTAATGGCCTTGGAGCCTTTACAAGCCTAGCCCATAGGATTACCCTGGCATCATGTTACCCGGCCTTAGTTCCCAGTGCCTCTGTCGAGTAGAGCCACTGGAGTGATCCCTGGGATGAATTTTCTATTTCCCATCCACTCATCAAGATTTCTCTTGAAGAGGACCAGTGAGGTGCTCTGCTTGACATGTATGGGAAGTCTATTCCATAGCATGGGCAGTCTCTGGGTTATGAACCTGTCCCTCCAGCATGTTCTGTTGATTGTGGTAATGAGGTTTAGGTCTCTGGAGTGTGTGGTGTGGCGGGATTGAGATTTCTTTAGCTGTAGCATTTCTAACAGAGCTGGGTCAGAAAGGGCTGTATAAGTCAAGCAGAGATTGCCTCTAAGTAGGTGATATGACACAGAGAATAGTTGGAGTTTTTTGAGTTTGTCCATATAGGACAAGTGTTTAAGGCCTAGGATCCCCTTTGTGAGGTACATTTGCGGCCCTCCAGTTGTTGCAGGTGTCTAGTGAGGCACATGCCAAATGAGGCATTGTACTCAATGACTGGCTAATGGAAGAGTAGAGGGAGACAATGACCTCTTTCTTCCAGGATGCAAAACCCTTACTAATGAGATGTGCCACATAAAAGGACTTTCTGACTACAGTGGCAATGTGGTGGTCAAAAGAGAGGTTTCTGTCAACCTGTGTTCCTAGATCTCTTATAATGCCTTCTGTGTTCAGTGGACTACCATCGATGTGGTAATTCATGAGAACTGGGTTTTTCCCAAAGGGGATGATGACACATTTTTTTGGGATTGAGCTTAAGGCCATGGTTCTGACACCAGCCGTTGTTCTCAGTGAGCCCTTTCTGTAGTATGTCAACGTCACTTGGGGAGTTAATAATAGCTCCCAACTTGCAATCGTCTGCAAACTTTGTCAGCTAGAGTCCCTTCATGTTGGCCTGGACTTCAGAGAAGTAGATACCAAATAGCAGAGGACCCAGGACTGAACCCTGTGGGACTCCACTCATGACTGGTCAGCAGTCTGACTTGGAGTCAGCTACTTTAACACTGTGAGCTCTATCTGTGAGCCAGTTTGCAACCCACCTAGTGATAGAGGGGTCGATGCCAAGCTTAGTGAGTTCCTCTGTGATTCCTGAGTGGGGAATGATATCAAAGGCCGTGGCCAGACCAAGGTGGGCTGTATGAACCACCTTGCCTTCATCCACAGCTCTGGTGACTGACTCAAAGAAGTTGACCAAGTTGAGCAGGCATGATCTATCCTTCATAAAACCAAACTATGTGGGATCCAGAGTTTGGAGATTCCCTATATCCTTGTTTATTAGGTCCATGATGATGCGTTCCATAGCTTTGCATATCAGACTCATCAGGCTAATGGGGTGAGAGTTCCCTGGGTCTGTAGTCACTCCTCGTTTGTGGAGAGGGATGACTGTAGCATTGCGCCATTTGGTAGGGACAAAGCCTGATGTGAGGCTGAGGCTGTGATTAAATAGGGCACACAGGTGAGGTGCCAGTTCACTCTGTAGTTCATGCAGAACACAGCCAGGGATATTGTCAGGTCCAGTAGAGGTTGTATTCTTGGCCTTGGATAGTGCTGTTTTAACCTGTGCAGCAGTAATACTGGGTGCCTGGCAATCTAGTGGTAGTGCGATTGGTCTTTTTGGGGGGTAAAGTTGGTACTGGATCTGTCGGCCAGTATATTGGCAATATCTGTTGACTCAGATTCACTAAGTAATCTCGAAATACTGAAATCCTGAATTTCAGTATTTCAAAATTACATAGCCGAAACCTGCAAATCCCGAACACCCCACAACTGCGAAATTCAAAATCCTGACAGTACACTACACATACAGCACACACAAACACATACACACAACTTCCCACTAACTCAAATATAAAATCCTACACTACAGATAAGCAGGGGGGCAAGCGCCCCTGCACCCCCCCCATGTGGGGGGCTGCACCCCCCACACCCCCCTACTTATATATACTAACTCATAGATCCCACAATCAGACGCACAAAGGTAACTCACACCCACACATTTTACAGTCCCTTGCACACACACATCACAGTCACAACAGACACTAACATACACTAAATCCCCTGACCAACATACATACACACACATACATATCCAAACTAACACCTTACCATTCACACACCACAACACCAGAAGCGCTAATTCAAAATCCCTGTACTTTGGGATTTTGAATTTTGCGCTTTTAGTGTTTCGGAATTTAAAGGCTTCGCTATTATAATTTCAAAATACTGACATTCGAGATTTCAGTATTTCAAAATTATATAGGGAACCCGTTGACTTGGTATAGGAGGTACCATTGTGCAGTAGCTCAGAGCAAATCTGGGTATAGCCGTGAAGATTCTTTACATAAATATAGAAGGCCTTGTGGTTATCTTTACTATCTGCTGCAATTCTGTTTTCAGAAGCCCTAAGGAACATACCCTCACGTGACCTATTCAAAACACTACCAAAACACCACCTTAGCAGCCAGTGGCTATGTTCCTGTCACTCCCCTGCTTAAACCCCCCTCTCCTGTCTTGTTAGCTACCCTCCAAACAGTCTCTCCTCCTTCTGCTTTTGTAATTTAGTTCTACTTTCTCTACCCCCTTTGCCATTAGCTCACTCAACTTGTGATTAATGCTTTACTTCAGCTTCTGGTTTATTCTCTACAGAGCTGTTTCTGTTAGCAGGTTTTTAATTCCCACCATCCTGTTGTGTTTGTTCATTGAGGTAGATCTTCTCCTTGTATCTCCACCAGAAAACACACAATACTTGTGTAATGTTTCTTCGTGATATGTAATTTTTTATATTGTAAAAATGCATTCTGTTTTGTAATAATCTGTTTATCTAAAATCTACTTGTATTTTATTTTTTGTGGAGCTTTTCTCTCAAGGCCTCTGCTGAAAAATGGGCCTCTGGACCAGTCGGACATTCCTGGTCAACAAAATGTAATAAATAAATAAATAGCTAGCTTTAGAGGATTTGATGAGGGATCTCAACTTTTTGTTGAGGCTGATAAGTGAGTTTTTCCATTCTTGAGACTTCACCTTATTCTGCATCAGTTTCCTCCTTCTGTTGTAGAGTTTGTTTATGGCAGGGGACCACCAGACTGGCTTCCTTTTTTTTGGAAGACAGCATCTTGGTTCTATTAGGTATGGCGAGATCCATGCATTTGTGCACGTGTTCGTACAGAGCATTCGTGTATGATTTGGCAGTCATGCAACTATTCTCCATTTGCATGGGTGCAGTGAAGTTAGCCACCTCTGTTTTTAGGACCCCAAAGTTAGCTTTGGAGAAGTTTTTCATGGTGGTTACCTTTGCGGGAGGGTGGGTGGGAGGGATGTGGATTTCCAAGGTGATTAGTTTGTGGTCGGATCTAACCAAGGAGGAGCTGACTATCGGTGTAGAGCAATGGTCGCCCATTTTAGTAATGATCAGGTCAAGGATGTTGCTACCTCTAGTAGAGGTAAGAATGAGCTGGTCCAGGGCATTGGAATTAATGAATGCCAGGAAACGTTGGGCAAGTGTATTGGTACATGAGTAGTTTTTCCAGTTAATGGAGGGGTAGTTGAAGTCACCCAGTATGAGAGTGTTAGGCTGGACCCTAATATTCTCCAGGGTGCTTAGGAACGTGGAGTGTGAGTCTTGGGAGATGGTTGGGGACCTATAACAGGCTACAACCTGAATCACTGTCTTACCCAATGTTAGCTGCACCTGAAGTATCTCAGATTCATTATGTTGGGCTACCAGTCTGGAGGTGTGCACATCCTTTATGAATATGGAAATACCACCACCTTTGGAGCTTCGGTCCAAGTTCTGGGGCCGTGTGGAATGAGTTATAGCCTGGTAGTGTAGGGTTGCTTTCTGCTGCCTTGAACCAAGTCTGTGTTACAGCACAAATGTCAGTGTTCTCTATTTTAAGGAGTGCTTCGAGCGAGTGCATTTTGAGAGTTAGATTTCTAGCGTTGAGCAGCATGACCCTCTGATTGCATTTGTTTGTAGCTGTTATGGTGGTAATTTGGTCTTTGGAACACTGCCTAAAAAAAGCACTATAGGAGTGAAAAGAGCACTGGCCAGTATTCAGAAGCCCAGGCATGACAGATGCAGGCCATCTCTGGCAAAGCATCGAGGTCTGTCAGTCATGTCATCCCAGGCAGACAGATACTGGATCCCCTTAGAATGACACCAGAAACTTAGCCAATTGTTGAAATCAGTCATTTTCTGCTTGTACTGTGGTATCATTCTGGGTGATGGCAGGATGCTGCTTAGGGCTAAGGTCATACCTGCCTGGGCTACATAATCTGAGAACTCCTCCATGTCTATTTTCATGTACTCCAGGGAGGTGCATCTCAGGTCATTCACACCCACATGTAGAATGACTGAGTCATATTTATACCTGTTGTTGAGGGACATGAGTGTGTGTGTTATGTGGCAGATCCTGGCACCTGACAGGCAGCTGACTGTTACTTTCTCCTTATTCAGCCTAGTGAGTGAGACATCAGTGTGCCTCACTATCGAGTCACCTATAACTAGTGTGTTGGGCATGCTGTTTTGCCTAAGGGGCTTTGGTTGAGTGGCACACTGTTTAGGAGAGTTATGTGTCTTGTGATTAGTGTTGTGTTTTGGTGGTCAAGAGTGTTTCTGCCTTGGAGGGTTCTGCTGTTTGGGTAGATTTTTATTGAGAGCCACCACGAAAGTGGGTGTGTGGTTTGCGTTTTTATGTGAAGGCAGTGCTGGTGTGTGTTCTGGAGGGCTATGTGTTCCATGTGGTGTGGTGCAAGTTTTGACCTTCTCCTCTTGACCAGCTATTCCAGCTGTGGCTGGAGAGTGTGTGGCTTCCAATTTGGATATATAAGTGCATCTCTTGCAAGTTTGAGTGTTGGTAGGTAAGAGGAGAGGGATGTCAGTGTACATGAGGCAGTTGCTACATTACCTCAGGATGCCCAAGTTTACCAGGTTAATAGGAGAAAACACAGGGAACTGACCTTTAGACATGCCTGAAGGGGTGGACATTAATAATAAGTACTGGAGCTGTTTCCTTGTAGAATGTTTAGTGCTGGTAGCACTTTTGTGTGCTACAATAATTGCTACAAGAAGTCTGGTAAAATACTAGACTAATAAGCTAGTAAAAGTGCAGGACAGGAGAGAACTAGCAGATATAAGGGAAAAAGTGAAGAGCAGACGTTGGCACCACTCATAAGCTTACAAACAGTCCTGGATAGAGCAAATCTGTATCTGGACTAGGCTAGTTATGGGAAAGGTGGGAAACAAGCACAAATGTGGGCTTTTAAACCAGAAAGTTGAAAGAGATGGAAAAACTGCCCAAACTGCCAATAAACTACAATTTCTGGGACATAAACCACTCCTCTTATGGTAGATAGGCTACCTACTGCTTATCACTCCCACTGATAAGCTAGAAGGCTTTCCTCCAACACATAAAGTCTTGGGGGGGGGGCTCATTTGCTTACATACAATCCTAGATGCAGCAAATCTGTATCTGGACTAGACTGGTTACAATAAATGTGGGAAAAGTTCAAACATGGGCTTTTAAGGGAGGGTGGGCTAATGGTTAAGGTGCTTGTCTTGCAAGCACAAGGTGCAGGGTTTGAGTCTCATAAGGGATAATTGACTAAGCTTAAAATGGCTCTCAAGGACAGTTAGCTTAGTACTAATCTATGAACCTATAAATCAGAAAGTTGAAAGAGATGGAAAAACTGCCCAAACAGCTAATAAACTACAATTTCTGGCCCAGAAACCACTTCTTTAGTGGTAGTTCTTGATTTATTTTTGAGCAGTGTTCCCTCTACGTGTGTTACCTTGTCTAAGTAAAACAACTGCTTTTTTGAAGTTTTCCATTAATACCTCTTTGGAATTCATAAATGACCTAGATGTCACAATTTCTAAGAATAGACTGATGCAGTGTTTCGAGTCTAACAATTATAGGAAGCCTACTTATTCAAATTCATTATTGCATTTTAACAGCTGGCACCCTGTGCATCAGAAAGAAGCTATAGTTAAGGGCCAAATGGTTAGACTCACATGTATGATTTCCCAAATACAATCCCTAGGATTCAATAATACCTACACCAAGTGTACACTGTTCTGAGTGAACAGGCAACACAGACATACCTCACACCTTTTACCTCCTAATTTTAATTTTCCTACTGATAAACTTGCAGCTTTAAATATTGACAGGGATTCATAAAGGTTGCCACAAAGTGCAGATTATATATACACATAGTGTAATCTTTCTGAGTAACTAGAAAGCACAAAAAATGTGATAAGATTGTCCTTGAAAACATATTGTGTATCGTTAGTGTACACTTAGTGAAGGATTTATTGAAGCTGGTCCAAAGTTGTTCTACAGGAGACTAAGCTCAAAGCTAAGTTTGAAACAAGTGGTTATCCCACTAATTTTATTCAATGTATCATGAGGGAAGTTATTTTTAACTGTGACAGTCTATGTCTGTACCCATTTTGGGCAATGAGGCACTTGCTCTTGGTTGCAACAAATCCACTAGGCTGGTTGACAGATATGGAAAGGCTATGAATTTGGCATACAACTTAGATTTTAAGGACATCAATGCTGTCATACAGAAAAACTGGAGCGTGTTTAGAATTGGGGACGAGCAATTTAACATTTTGGGCCCATCTCTATACTTTCTGTACAAAAAAGAATGTTTCTTTTAAATCCCTTATTGAGAGGTTGAGTTTGAGGTCTGAACATTGTCACATGAAAAAATACAGCCACTGTAATCAATAAAGGCACATTATGGAAGGACCAGGCTTTTATATAGCTAATTATGGTAAAGTCTTTTTGAAGCAAAATTATTGCTGTTACAGCACAAGAGTAGTTTACATGACCCAATATCTATCTTGTACAGGGTTTTACATGGGTAAAATGGAAAAATCATTAAAGTTGAGAATTTATCAGCATGTATATGATATCAACAGGAAAAATGTGAACAATGCCTTATTTAAACATGTTAAAGATAATGCTACACATTTCTTTAAGTTTTATGTGTTAGACGGCATTGAGGACATATCTCGGAGAGGTCCTTGGAAAGATATTTTAGAATGGAAAGAATTGCGATGGCAACTTAAGTTAGACACCATGAATGGCTTTGGTTTAAATGACATGGTGTCTATAGGAATGTGTTGTGTTTCAAAGCATAACTATTTTTGCAAAAAAAATTATTTTCAATTATTTTTATAGGAAAACAAGTCCTGGCACAATTACTTTTTTAAATCCTGTGGGTGAGTTTTTGAACACTACTTTTATGCTGACTCTTTTTATTGGACTTTTTATTTTTGTGGCTTATGCACTTAATGGGTAGCGTCACTTTAAGAGATTGAACGACTTTTAATTTTTAATTATTTTCTAGTTAACCTATCAATTATTTAGCCAATGGCAATGTAGTAAGAGGTGTTTGTAGGTGTATTTATTTAGTTGGTTAATGAGCTTATAGTGCATTCAGAAGAAGTCCTTGTAATGGAGGAAAGCACATAATGTTTTTTATCATGTTTTATTAAAGATATGCATGGCACAGTTCAAATGCTTCAATTTTGTTCTTATTTGGTTAATTCACAGTTTTTTCAAATCTTTTTATATTTCATAAAGTAACATGGATAGGGGATTGGCAGCAAAGCCCCTTGAATCAGCAGTTGTTCTGAGGATTTATTTGTTTTCTGTACATAAATTGTGGTCTTTCTCTCTGTAATATATTCATATTGGGTTTCATTTTAATCCAGGTTATAAACTGACTTTCCGTGCTGTATTTTAGTTATTTTAAATCCTTAAATCAAACATGCATAATAGGATGCTACATTTTAGTAACTATATATGCTATTTTCTTGTGGTGCAAATGGTAAAAAATATTGCAGATGCAGCCCCAGAGCCAAAAATGATACCTGTTGCCATATGTGCAAGTACTATTTAGAGTGGAGGAGTATGTGACTATTAAAACTGAGCTTGTGCTTATTATTAGTCTAATTATATTTTGTTGTCTTTTGCAATTTTTTCAAGTCATTGCTGGAGAATATATGTTCATAAGTGGATAAACTGTCAACTACACAGCCAAACACATATCCATGTTTCATGTATGTACTTTTATTTAGCAGCAACTAACTATGGTACTAAAATATGGGCACATCAAGTTTGAAAAGTGTACCCTAGACCAATGCTTTTAATTAATAAATTAATAAGTACAATAACTTTTTCATACTTGAATTGTAACATTTGCAGGTTTATGGGACTTAATTCCACAGCTGTTCATTGTTATAAGCACTACAATAAAAAAACTGAGACTATTACAATACAAAGTTGAATTTACTTTAAGCCTTCTTTCACTTATGTAAAGTTTCAAATTAATTTTGTCTCATAGATTATAAAAATCTTACATTGTGTTTTGTTCCAAATTATGTAATGTATTATTTATGTGAGATAAATTGATAGCCATTAATCATTATGACAACTGAGTTTATTCAAGAAATAAAAGAACTTTGCCAGAAAATAATTTTGCTGAAGTTGATTCTCATATCAGCATGCAAGGTGCATGGATATATATTACTATCTGAATATACAGAGACCTCTGCCTGTTTGACAAATAAAAATACTTTTTTTGGGATATGACTTTTTGAAGACTATCTCAATGATTTATATGACCTACAGCTAATTTGAAAAGTAAGTAGTGGCCATGACATTTATGATTATTAGTGGCTTACTCTGTAGCTGAGATATTGTATATTTTCCGGTTTACTATCATAATTCTGACGCTTATGTTGTCGACACCACTACACCAAACAGCAAGGGTCAAATGGTGACAATGTCGAACCCGACACTGTCAAAGTACAAATCTCACCCCTATCTCGACCCATGTTAAAGCCCATTTGGAGGTCGAATTCGAGATGTACTTTCAGCAATGTCGGAATTTGACATTGTCACTTTCGCGCTTGGGAGTCAGAGATACCGGCTTTTGACCGAATGCACTTCGGAATTATAATAGTAAACCATGTTTTCAAGGAACTACTTAGTAATACATCATTGTAACCCTCCCCATCTCTTGTACTTTAAAAATAACCTTCATGTTTGTCATACATATGGCTCCCTGTTATAATTCTGAGACTCATAAGTGTGATCCCCAGAATTACAAAAAAAAAAAAAAAAAACTATAAACATGTAGGAGAACAGTGAATGTTTTTTTGTTTTTTGCTGGGGCAAGCATTCCTGTACTCCTCAATGTGAGTGGTTGAGGGGAAGGCAAGCCTTTATAGACTTCCAAACTTATATATATCATCTACCAAATCTGAGATAGCTATACATTGGAGAAAAGATGCGGGCGCACACGTGTGTGTGTGTGTGTGTGTGTGTGTGTGTGTGTGTGTGTGTGTGTATATATATATATATATATATATTTATATGGGTCCACTTTATAATTTCGAAATTATGAAATCCCAAATTTCAGTATTTCGAAATTATATACCTGAATCACAAAATCACGAAACCCCAGGAGCGCGAAATTCAAAATCCCGAAGCTCAGAGATGTTGAATTTGTGCTTCTGGTGGTACGGTGTGTGAATGGATGGATGGAAGTTTAGGTAAGTATGTGGTTGGGAGGGTGGCCTAATGGTTAAGGTGTTTGTCTTACAAACACAAGGTGCAGGGTTTGAGTCTCACAAGGGATAATTGGCTAGGCTTAAAATAGCTTGCAAGGGAAGTTAGCTTAGTACTAATCTATGAACCTATGTGTAAGTGTGTTGGTTAGGGGCTTTAGTGTGTGTCAGTGTGTGTTATTACTGTGATGTGTGTGAGGGACTGTAAAATGTGTGGGTTTAAGTTTCCTTTGTGTGTCTGTTTGTGCGATCTCGGAGTTAGTATATTTAAGTAGGAGGGGTGTGGAGGCACAGCCCCCCACATGGGGGGTGCAGGGGGGATTGCCCCCTTGCTTATCTGTAGTGGAGGATTGATTATATGTTTGATTGTTGGGGGAAGTTGTGTGTATGTGTGTACTGTATATGTAATGTACATTCGGGATTTTAAATTTCACGGTTATGGAGGTTCGGGATTTAGTGTTTTCGGCTATGTAATTTCTAAATGCTGAAATTCAGGATTTCAGTATTTCGGGATTACATAGTGAACCCATATATATATATATATATATATATATATATATATATATATATATATATATATATATATATATAAATATATATATATATATGTATATATATATATATATATATGTATATATATCTGTGTTTATGTGTCTGTGTGTGTGTGTGTTTGTGAGAGTTTGTGTGTGTCTGCATATTCTTTCATTTAGTGTCTCTGTTCTGGACTTGCAATAACAAGTCTGGGAATATCAAATAGTTACCCATATTTTTTAATAAACACCTTGTGCTACAATACAACAGGGGACTGTCCCAGCAAAAAATGAACATATGGAAAACAAGCAGTTTAGGGCAAACACACACACACACACACACACACACACACACACACACACACACACACACACACACACACACACACACACATATGCCCACACCTTTAAGGATTTACGGGATTGCTGTTTTCATTTATTATAATGCCTTTGTAACATGCAGATAACTCATGCAAATAGAGGGGAGAACAAGAAAACTCTATGCAGAAGATCCCCCTCTCAAGAAATAGATTGTAAAAAGCAAACTCTGTGGGCTGGCAGCAATAACTGCTGTACAACTATGCCTGGAATATAGTTTATATTTAATATGATGCTTGACTCTTGGTTAAGTTTGTGTCTGAAGATTTAAACTTCAATTATTTTTGCACATATTATTGCTGTTAACTTCTACATGAGGTGTTTTCTAACCGTGCTTGACTGCTTATTGACCTTTGGGATTTTATGGAACAGTGTTATTCTACAAATAGCAGTAATTATCTTACGGGCCAAATGACTGTTTTACTTTTTACTCAGATAATTTTACATTTTTGTCTGTTTTCACAGACTGCATTTACAGTGAAGTGATCACACATCTGGCATAATCTGTTATAATAACACATTTGTACTTCTGATGTGCTGTTCTTATGAAGTGGTTCGACATTATCATATAATATCTATACAATATTGAAGAATTAAAGGAGTCATCATTTTTTATTTTCATTTTTCAGACTGCTTGCAGTTCTGTTACAGTTGGTTATTGGTCATATTTTAATTGCACACAAACAAATATAGCTTAACCAACATGTAGACATGCTCTGGGATTCACGAACAATCATGTAGGCTTTACGCAAAGCCTACACAATGTTTACATGTTAGTGAAATTAGCTGCTCATCACACCTACATGAAAACAAGCATGTTTCCATGGCCAGCACCAGTGTTGGTGGCCACAAAAACATGCTGAGCAGCATGAGCATTGGCAGCTACAAAAATGTGTCGGTCAGCACGAACACACTCAGTAAACAGACAAGGTCGCCTCTGGGCAAATCTGTTACGTTTGTTGGGCAGCATGAGCATTGGCAGCTACAAAAATGTGTCGGTCAACACGAACACACTCAGTAAACAGACTAGGTCGCCTCTGGGCAAATCTGTTACGTTTGTTGGGCAGCATGAGCATTGGCAGCTACAAAAATGTGTTGGACAGCACGAACACACTCAGTAAACAGACAAGGTCGCCTCTGGGTAAATCTGTTATGTTTGTTGGGCAGCATGAGCATTGGCAGCTACAAAAATGTGTCGGTCAGCAAGAACACACTCAGTAAACAGACTAGGTCGCCTCTGGGCAAATCTGTTATGTTTGTTGGGCAGCATGAGCATTGGCAGCTACAAAAATGTGTCGGTCAGCACAAACACACTCAGTAAACAGACAAGGTCGCCTCTGGGCAAATCTGTTACGTTTGTTGGGCAGCATGAGCATTGGCAGCTACAAAAATGTGTCGGTCAGCACAAACACACTCAGTAAACAGACAAGGTCGCCTCTGGGCAAATCTGTTACGTTTGTTGGGCAGCATGAGCATTGGCAGCTACAAAAATGTGTCAGTCAGCACGAACACACTCAGTAAACAGACAAGGTCGCCTCTGGGCAAATCTGTTACGTTTGTTGGGGCAGACAGCATGAAGAGCTACATAGGGCAAATAATGCAAGCAGTACCAGGCAGGAAAAGTGCACTGAGTGCAATATGCAATTAAATCAAACGTATGAAGACAGAAATATGTAAGAAGGGAGGGTAAACTGCAAAGGTGACTACAATAGATTAGTTACCAGGCAAGAAAAGAGCACTGAGGACAATGTACACAGAAATCAAAGATATGCAAACAGAAATACATGAGGGGATGGTAAATGTTCAAATTGTAATAAGATAATTTATTTAAAAGTGCTTATGTCACAAAGACAATCTTGTAATAATACATTTGCACAATATGTATGTCATAATAATTAATGATGGTCACACTTCCTGAGCAAATATAGGCAAATAAAAGCAAACATGATGTTATGACAGTTACACAAAGTAACATTGCAATAGAGGGAATTACATGAGGTATAAATGTCATTAACATGTTAAGTGAAGATGACAGAAATGATGGTACATATATCAGGGAACATTTTTATACTGTCTCTTTTGTCAATATAACATGTTTGAAAATATGAATGGCTCAGAGGCCGCAATCTCCTTTTGCAGAAATCTAACCCATCCCATCAATGTTACCACTGAGCTGTGCATTAACCACTTATGCAATAGAAATAGGCATAACACATACATACATAAGGAAGATCACCCTTGAAAGGAATTATGTACTTTATTATTCTAATAGGTATGCATCCCATAAGTAGGTGTGTGTAGTGTTACAAATGTGGGAGCAGAATGTGAGATATGTAATACCCTTGTCTAAGGCACTTCTGTCTGACCAAGTTATTGTGCAGACAGATAAGAACAGATGCAAACATTACACTATGATGGGATGTATTCCAAAGAGCAGTGTATTGTTGGCATCTGGCACAGGAGGTAGCAATGGGTATTTTCACAAATAACTGAAATTAATGTGTGAATTAAGAAATGATCCCTGGTAATGAATGTCATATCATCATGTCAGACTGATGGCAATTCATTGACTATGCTCATGTGCACACAATTATAATCAGTCCTATATCAATAATTCTTGGTAAAGAAAGATTTCTGTTTATTTTTGTACACACACCACTGGAACACATTCCTGTACAAATGTACAATGCAGCACTCAATATATGTGCCACAGTAGCACTCTCACCATAACACTGGCAAAACAAATTTCTGCTGCCATGAAATTGAAAGGTATGTTCACATGGGTTCATGCAACATAACAAAGGATATCGCAGCTGTTGAAGTCCATCTATGTGAAGTCATAAATCAGGTGTACTTTATTTGCCCATAATTTTTATCTGATGAAATGGATGGGGGAGGCCTTCACCACTCCATGCGTACACAGTAAAATTTGGGTTGATGTCATTCCTGCAGAACAGTTGAGGCCACTCAAGTGCTGGTTTGGAACACTTGACTAAGTGTTGAGAAAATCAGCACAATAGTGAGATCACTGAATGTGCCATGGTATAAGTGTATAGATAATTGTTATGCATATTTCCCAACTGTACAGATTTTTGCAGAATATCCATATTTTTGCCTCATACTTTTGGTCTGTTTTTCATAAAATTGTGGTTTTCTAGCAAACTAGTGGCAAATCATTAAAGGCTGAAGTTAGAAAATAATGACAGACATTTGTGTTTCAGACTTCATACCCTTCAGAAAATTCATGCTAATGCAAAACCTGTTATTCTTTCAACTTTCTAAGTTTGTAAGAGCAATATTTAAAAATTGTCCCTATTTTTGGGACTTTGTCCTACTTTTATATATGACTTTGTCCAGATATCTTGCTCTAAGGCATTGCGAGGTATGTACAGTATATGTGTGGTTATGTGAAAGCATTTTATCATGTTAAAGACTCAAGGAATATGTGTCCCCGTAATTACTTAGAAATAATCTTGCTGTATGTCAGATGATATTGCCTGATGCTAGGTATACCCAAACACACCTGTTGCCTCCTGCACTCTGACGATATAGCAACAATTATGTACAATGTGGATATAATCCCACATTGGAAAACATGCCTGCCAACAACACAGATCACATCATCTCATGTCCTCAGTCCTGAGGAGGAGTCTTACTACAACTGGTATTAAAAGAGAATGTAATCAAATGACAGCATCAGTCTACAATACAGCATTTCAAAATGAAAATTACACTAAACTTTTGTAAGAGGAAACAGCACATGAACATAGCACATGTGGGTGATAATATTGTTAATAACATGTGAAGTGAATGTAAGTAGCATCATTGAGATTTGAGCTATATATCTAACATCAAAAGCTGCTGAAGGTTTGCTAAAAAACAACTGCTACTTGAGATTTATTCTACAGCTGTGACACAGCACATTTCAATGCATGACATCACCACTGTGTATTACATTGATGTTTATGTTAAAAAAGTGGTTGCCCAGCACAAGCACACTGTGTAGATATGCCTCATGTATGCATTTATAGCCTGCACTCCACTGTAAGAGGAAAAACACACAACCACAGAAGACAGTCTTGTATTCAAACTCCCTAGCTATTTACTGACACAGTCTATATGCAAGTGTATTACAGACATGTAACACAGAAGTCTGTGAGCCACACAGCATCTTTGAAGGGGATGACATCAGCTGTGCCCAGCAAATGAGATGCGTGTGCGTAAAAATGACTTCCACAGCCATGTGGGATCGTAACTGTTGTCAAAACTAAGAGATGTAAGACACCCCTGCATCCATTTACATTCACGCACACAGATAAACAGACACACACACACACACACACACACACACACACGCACACACGCACACACGCACACACGCACACATGCACACACACACACACACACACACACACACACACACACACACACACACACACACACACACACACACACACAGTTATGAGGTTCTTACTAAAGTACTTGAACTCCCTACCTATCTATTGACAGACTCTATATGCAAATGTATTATATGCAGGTGCCACAGAAGAGATCTGACTTTAGTGGTGTGAGAGTGCATTTTTGAAATGATGACCTCATCAGGGTGTTGCAGAAAGCATTTGTTTGTTGACAGAGAGAAAAAGGGGATGTGGAATTCATCGGACCATAGAAATGTTTCTCATGAGTGTGAATCAAATGAGTACAGCTGTTGAATTAATCCTGCAGGGATGTTATGGGCCCACAATCACACCCACACACACATATATGCTGACTGTTGTGAAATTGGAAACACTTACCTATTTAGTTACACAAGCTAGAGGACACAGTATTTAATGCAAGTGCCACCACAGAAGTCTGACCAATATGGTGTGAGGGTGCACTTTATATATGATGTCATCAGCACTGTGTTGCAGAGAAGATGATATTTGGAGAAGGGTCTGACAATGATGTGGACTCGTTCTTCAGGTGCAGGATTTTATCCAGATTACTAGTTCAGTGAGGCCAGCAGTATGTAAAGTCATATTGACATAAATCTATAGGGAACCCACATACACACAAGTTGTCTGCTGTGTGATTAGAACATCTTACCTATCTAGTTACACAATCTACAGGACACAGTACCTAACACAAGTGCCACCAAAGAACCATGACTTCTACAATGTGACAGTTCAGTGTACATAGGATTAGTTTCTCATTTTGGGTCCAAGAAGATATTGTACTGTTGAAGCTTTTCTGCAAAGCCATATTTGTTGATATGAAGGAGTAAGTACACTCTTCTATCACTAATAAATGCATACTGTTGACTTAGGTCAGCTATGCTGTCATTAATGTAAGTTGCAGAAGTGAGATTGACATGTACCTGTTTTACATGATGCTGTGTACATGAGACACACAAAATTGTGAAACAGAGGATGGACAATGAAGTATTCATGGCTCATTAGGTTAGGATGATGGTATGTAAACCTTAATGAATGCTATTAATATTAGCAGTGGTACCTGCTCATGCATGGGCATTGTGGACTGTCCATACAAAACAATTCTTAATGTTCTACTGCAGTAGGGCTAAGTAATGATGAAGCATGTGTGCCAAGGCTCTATGTGGTTGTATATCATTAGAGCTAAGTAATGATGAAGCATGTGTGCCAAGGCTCTATGTGGTTGTATATCATTAGAGCTAAGTAATGATGAAGCATGCGTGCCAAGGCTCTATGTGGTTGTATTTCATTAGGACTAAGTAATGATGAAGTATGTGTGCCAAGGCTCTATGTGGTTGTATCTCATTAGGACTAAGTAATGATGAAGTATGTGTGCCAAGGCTTTATATGGTTGTATATCATTTGGACTAAGTAATGATAAAATATGTGTGCCAAGGCTCTATGTGGTTGTATACCATCGGGGCTAAGTAATGATGAAGCATCTGTGCCAAGGCTCTATGTGGTTGTAGGTTGTTTGCAAGTGTAAGTGCTGCAATCTAGGCATAACTGTACAGAATAACTGTTCTGTCAATCACAGTTCACTGCAGTTCACTTGTATACAGTAAGCCATTTCCATGTAATGAAGTAATAACATGCAGGAACAATACTTATCTGAGCTCAAAATCACTTTCTAAAGCACAATGTGGAGAAATTCCTTTGCATGGATGTTGGCAAAGTATTAGCCCATGCATGATCCTACTTTGAGGTGTTGAACTTGGAATGAGAAGTAGCAGTGTTCAGTGGTGCTCCCTGCCAACATTTGTGCACATAAGGAGCAGAGAGAAATAGTCTGATTGTTGTTAATTGTAGATGTTAATGTTTAACGTGTCATGATGTCAACATTTGTCATGGCATTATTTACTCAGTGCCTTACAGATATACCCTTTGCATGTTGGACTCTATCTTTGACACATTAGGACCAAAGCTTAATTCAAAAATGAATTGTTGTGGTTGCTTTCTTATTTGGACAATGTTAGGCAGTGAGCAAACAGGATTCACTGCTGAAGGAAATAAGTGAAAACTTTAATTTGGTTAGTGCAAACAGGTTTTGTGGAGGTGAGCAACCATCAACACTCTGGACAGTACTGAGTGGAGAAAATTCAGCTGACACCAAGCTTTCTTGGTGGCCAAGGTGTAAGCTCTGTGAGCTAAATAAAAAAAACAGAGATGAAGCAGGGTTTGAGTCCAGCATGCAGATAAATTTACAAAGGGTGTCAGAATGTGGTTATTATAAGTAATGTTCATCATGATTGTAAGACTGCATAGCAATGACTATCCTAAATATGCTGATTATCCAAACTGCGTCAGTAATGCCTACTGAAGTAAACTTTTATGCCTACTATACATTAGCCATACTTCAAAGGAAATCACAAGTTAATTGGGGGTACAGTTTGTTAAACATAACAAGGATGGTGTGCATTTTGAAATAACTATTGTGACTCAGGACATATATTAACTATGTACCCCGGGATGTCTTGTGAAGTGTGGGCATAATGCTCTCACAGTAAGGACAGGAGCCAAATGATGTAAGCTGAACATTTCATACATCAGCCTGCGAAATATGTTACAGGATAATGTGATAAGCCAGAAGAGGTGACGATGGACACAAAGATGGAGAGACACAACAGTTTGTGTTATGGCACATTTATGAACAGCTTTATGGTGTGTTTGTACTACTTGTTTCCTGATTCAGAAGTTGTCCTGCTCTGTACCATTAAGTGATAGATATATAGACAGAGAAGGTAGAGGAGTGACAGTAACCAATACATCCACATACATCTGGTGGAAAAGGTGCAGGAAATAAGAAACATGATGGTGACATGAGGATGGTGTTTTGCTGGTAACAGGTGTAGCACACACTTACATGAGTAATATTAATATGGAGAAAAATTACATTACTGTATAACGTACGTCAGGATTCAAACCTTTGAGAGTAGAAATAAAACTTCACATATATGTTGATTATCTTAGCTCACCACAGAGGAGATCATGCTGTAATAACTTTCAATTATTCATTGCAAGAGGCTCTCACAAGCATTAGGTAGGCAGCAGCATTTGTTACACTTATATCACTCGTAGCCTTCCTTACACTTTACATGCTATCCAGCAGCCTGATACATATGGACGAGTAACTGTATCCCAGTGTGCTACCCTAAGTCTGTTTTACTACAGCCAGTGGACATATTGCTATTTGTACTAAGCTAACTGTGGAAATCCATTCTAAGGCAAAAACTCACCACATTTTGCAATAACACTTGAAATGCAAACTGGCAGCAGGTGGTCGCTTGCATAAACACAGTGGGCAGCCATGCCAGAAACTATAATCAGGTGCAGCACTGTGCCAGTTATATGATTACAGCAGCTAGCAAGAGGGCAGCTGCAGTAACACATTAAGAGATGGCTACAGCGGGTGGTACTGCTACCAGTCCACCACTCACTGAAACTGAGCAGTTCCTGTCCACTGTCAGAGATCCTGACAGCTTAGCAGAGGGTTCACACAGACTCCTTGATGTTGGTGCTTTTGTGGATAGCAGACCAAGTGTGCCCCAAGAACAAGTCCCAGGTATGCCATATATAAGGCATTTACTGCAATTCTAGACATCTGTATGTGTTAACACTTGTATACTTCTGATACATCTGGAAACATCGAGATTTGTGGCTTAGAAGAGACACAGTTCAACATAGATTGTATTGGGGAGGTGGGAATGGTCATTATGATTGATTCTGAGATATTTTTAAGGGGAAAATAGGCAGAACATTATTCCGTTGACAGTGTGTCATTTGCATTGGGATGCTTATTAGCCTTTTTTCCACTGCCTTCCTCTTTTTCCAGGGACATTGGAATTATTATCTGAAAGACCTCCTGCACATAATAAACACAACATTTCTTTGATTAGTAATACCTGTTAGTTAGATGTAAGTCTGAGGAGACAGTAATTATTGTATTCCTTTAGCATCTGAAATTGTTTAACAAGTATTTTGAACATAGCTTGGATAATTTCTAGTACCCATTTCTCTCATGCATGTGTTTGTTGGTTATTGTCACAGGTGCTCCTGACTGGCAGTGTAGAACTCATACCACCCGATGTCAGAGTCTCTGTAGGCTCTAATGATGATGGTGATGATACAGAGGCATAGTCACCGCATGCAATAGTCCAGTCTGACACTAAGGTTGTAGCTTATACTTCCCTGGTCTTTTTTTGGACACAGTCAGTGTACCTGTGCATTGCTATTCTACTGAGCCCTCAGATATAGGACAGGTAGAGGGTAACAAAGTTTATCGGGGTATTGTGGTTACACCAGATGCAGAGCAGGTTGAGTCTGCCTGTAACCATTGTGAGGACACAGTACCACACAGTAGGGTTGCTAGAAGTGCTTGGAGGAGGCCTACTGTCCAATCTCCTCCTGGTGTTGGTGTATCATTACGTGCCACCAGACACATGTATCGGGACATTATGGAGGCAAAGATACGTCCCTCCAGGGGCTCGAAAGAGATACTGTGAGACTTAAACTATACAATAAGAACACATTTACATTCAAAACTTGAATGCTGATTGGACAAACCAATCAGCATGCCCATTGTAAATCCAGCATTTCACATTTGGCACTGCTAGTGGAGAATTGAAAATGAAAAAAAAAAACAACTTTGCCTCTCTAGTAAACTGTTCTGTGCAGCATACAATATATTAAAAAACTCCAAATGTTGACACCAGAAGCATTTCCTTAAGAAGCTTCATGGCAAGCCTCTTACCTCCTGAAAACAGATACCTCTTATTATAGGTTCATATGTGTTTACTAGGCTAATGACCACAGGGGACTTTTTAAGTCTAGCCATGCATTCCAAATCTCTGACAAGTTCTGATACCCTTGGTAAGTGTAAGCAGGCACCTGGGAGATGAACCATTTACAGGTTGTGTGTGTCCATTAGAGACATAGGTGCCAAACCACGGATGAATTTCCTGTTCCCCATTCTTTTGTCCAAGTTGCACTTGAATTGGGTTAGGGAGGAACTCTGCTTCACATGGATGGGGAGCCTGTTCCATAGACAGGGTAGTCTCTGGGATACATGCTTGTCTTTCCAGCAGGTCCTATTTATATCACAGTCAAGGTTTAAGTCTTTAGAATGAGTAATTCTGGTGCTGTTTGTTTTATGGACATGCAGGAGATCCAGTAGAGTGGGGTCTGACAATGCCCTGTATGTCAGATATAGATCTCCCCTCAAAAGCCTGTAGGAGACAGAATGCAGGGATAGAGCCTTGAGATGGTCTGCATAGGGTATATTACTCACATCCTGTATTCTTTTACTGAGGAACCTCTGTGGATATTCGAATTGTTGGATATGCATGGTTAGGTACATACCAAAGGGGTCCCTGTACTCAATGATAGGTCTGATGAATTCCTTGGACTTAGATACCATACTTTTTTCTAAGTTGTGCAACATAGAATGATTTCCTTGCTACTGTAGACACATGATGGTCAAAGGCTAGATTACTATCTATGTGTGTCCCTAAGTCCCTGACTATGGGCTCAACTCTAAGGGGTGCATTGTCAATATGATAGTTACCGGGGATGGATTACTTCCCAAAGGATACTATTATGCATTTCTTTGCATTTAGTTTTAGTCCATGGCTCTGGCATCAGTTATTTGTCTGTATCAGCCCCTCCTGGAGAACATTGGTGTCAATGTGGGACTCAATGACAGCTCTTAATTTGCAGTCATCTGCAAATTTAGTCAGCCATGGTACGTTTTTCCTGGGTCATAGAAGGGGACCTATAGCTTGCAAGGAAGTGGTATTGGCTTTTGCCTATGTTGATTTGAACATGGAGCAGCTCAAGTGCATTGTCCTATTTGACCAGCCTTGAAGTATGTTTACTTTTGATGTATGAGACACCTCCACGTTAAGTCCCTGCCTGTGAAGTAGCTGGTCTAAATGTGTAGAAGGCATTATAACCTTGCACTGTTGTTGTGTGCACACAGCTTTAAACAATGTCTCAGTGACTGCACAGACATCAGCATTCTCTAGGGAGTGGAGTTTTTTTGTTTAGACTGCTAGCACTGAGCAGTAATAAACTTAGATTGTCTTGGTTTTGATTTGCTGTGTCAGAAGTAATTTCAGTTTGGCATTGCCTAAAAAGGCACTTTGGCGGGAGACAATGTTTTAGCTAATATTCGAAAGCCTAGAGGGGCAGATATGCAGGCCATCCTTGGCAAAGCAGCATGGTCTGTTGACCATCTCCTTCCATGCTGACAAATATTGCACACTTTTAGAATGATACCAGAAACTAAGTCAGTTAATAATGTGAGTCAATCATCTTTTGTTTATATTGTGGCATCATCCTTGAAGAAGATAAAATGCTGCTCAGTGCTAGGCTCATACCAGCCTGAGACACATATTCTGAGAGCTCCGTGATGTCTGTCTTCATATAGTCTAGGGAGCTACATCTCAGGTTATTTACTCCCACATGGACTATGACTGAGTCATATTGGTACTTGTGGTCCAATAACCTGTGTGCATGTGTAACATGGCAGATCCTAGCCCCTGATAAGCAACTGGCTGTGACTTTACTGTCTTCATTCCTCAGTGGCACACCAAAGAAATGAAACTGTTATTAAGAACAGACTTCATTCTGGGAAAATCTAGGCAAAAGTATTGTATGCAAGTCTGTATATAGAATCTTACAGCAGACTGCGATAAAAAAAGTACTGTGCAGCCACAGAGAATGCGGAGTACATACCTTAGGTGCTGCAGAATACCAGAAACTGGCAAAAGAGCACTAAAGTCCTTTTATACAATGGCATTATTTATGAAAGGTAAGATTTTTTCCCTTAAATAATGTCCTTGTATAATAGCAATAATCTACCCTTGTAAATGTGCAATTCAGAATTTACCCATGGTTGTGCATTCACTCCGGCTTTGTCCTCATGATCAATATACACCAACCCTAAGCAATTCCTGCATTACCACACCCAGTCATAGATTATTGATAAAATATGTGTTCAGTATGTAAGTTAACAATGAGGCAGTGCTAATGTATGTAACAGCATGTGTCCTATCGATGACTAATATGAGCCTGTATTTGGTTTTCAAGTGAATGAGAATGATACACAGTGGCTAGTGTTACTAACTGTTTGAAAATGTAGGGATGGATGTGACTTAAATAGGACATGCTGGAGGGACAGGTATGTATTTCAGAGAATCCCATCCATGTGAAGCAGAGCCCTTCTCTAACCCTATTCAAGCTCAACCTGGACCACTAAATGGGAAAATGGAAATTCACCCCTGGTCTGACACCTATGTCTCTGATGGACAGAGGCAAGATTTAAATCATACCCTAACTGACATATGTGCCTTAAAATAACATCTAAGGCACAATAACTCCTGGGACACATTTGGGTTGCACAGCTAGTCTTACAAAGGCCACAGTGGTCATTAGCCTAGTATACACCTACGGAACTATTAAAAAAAAAAAAAAAAAAACAATTTCCCGAATGTGACATCCACCTTTGTTTAATTACTTGGGCTTTACGTTTATGATCAAACCAGACCAGTCATGGTTAAATCCTGATGTACACATATACAGTTGTGAATTACTGCTTAAGTATTTTGCGTTGTGGAAAAAGCCTGGTAACTCCTTGACTGGTGTGCCAAAGCCTGTTTCATTTCATAAAATAAGTGCCACATAGGGTAAAGCAATTCAGCGTGCACTGCCTTACTCCACTGACTGTGCACTGTACTTTGTGCACTGAGTACATATGCAAATGACCACATCCCCAGTTGTACACCACTCTGAAAACTAAATACATTTGAGTATCACTAGAGTAACCTTTGGGGAAGCAACTAATTGATGGTACTGCACATGTCAGTGCAGTGATTCTTCCTTTCAGGCAAATATGTTGCACTCAGCATGCAGTAGCTGAGCAGTGTAGTAGCACAAAGGGAAGATTAGAAAAAGCCCTATCACTGTGGAGCAGGCAAACCTGCTATAGCAACTATACTTGTTAGGCCCTGTTCCACCCATGCTGATGAACTTCAGCCAATGGGAGTTCTCACAGCACCAGATCTGTGCCATGACTGATGAGTGAAGTTTCTTTATGAACAGCTCCTTAGCTTGATGAGAGACTACAGCACACTGGAGAGCTCCATGTTAGTATAATATACTGTACTGAATTAAGCAGCTATATGTACCTGTTTAGTACAGTACAGTCAGTGCATTATACTAAACTGGAGTTTTCCAGTGCACTGTCCACACACTGCTCCATGTTCATGATTTGGGATGGTCCAAGGCTGCATAAAGGGCATAGTGCACAAAATGCATTCACATATTTGTACATGGAATCAATGAATACCAGGGCCTAATGAATGCATACAGGCACCATAAGAGATAAAAAATTATTTTAAAATATTATGAAAGAGATGACATAAAAATGGAAAATAGTATTTGGCATAAACATAAACACACAGGTACAGAGTCATTTTGAATTATGCAAAGATTTAATTCATAGGTTCATAGGTTCATACTAGGCTATCTGCCCTAGGGCATTTAAAGCCTAGCCAGAATGTGTTTGGCTTTCTCCACCCATTTTAAATTTATTTTGCTATGCCCTTTTTCGAGGTTAGTATACTGTGCCTCTGTCTAACAGTGACACAGAAGTGATACCTGGGGTAAACCTATGATCTCCCATCCACTCATCAAGATTCCTCTTGAAGAGAGTCAATGAGAGACTCTGCTTAACCTGGACTGGGATTTTATTCCAGAGTGAAGGGAGCCTCTGGGTTATGAATCTGTCCCTCCAGCATGTCCTATTTATTTCAGTGCTGAGGTTCAAGTCTCGAGCGCGTAGCTCGATGGGATTTGGATTTTCTGAGGTGCAGCATGTCCATTAATTCCGGGTTGGACATGGCTTTATACGTCAGGCACAGATCGCCTCTGAACAGGCGGTATGCCACTGAGTAGAGCTGGAGTTTCTTTAACCGGGCAGCATATGGCATCTGTCTGAGCCCTTTGATCCTCTTGGTGAGGTGCTTTTGGGGTCTTTCCAGTTGCTGCAGGTGTCTGGTAAGGTACATCCCAAAAGGGGCATTGTACTCAATTATGGGCCTGATGGGGGATGAGTAAAGAGGCACAATGACCTCCCCTGATCTAGATGTGAATCCCTTCATGATTAGGTGGGCTATATAAAATGTTTTTCTAACCACTTTGGCCACATGGTTGTCAAATGAGAAATTGCTATCAACTTGGGTCCCCAGGTCCCTAATTACTTCTTCTGTACTTAATGGATTACCACCTATGTGGTAATTTGTGGGCACTTTGTTTTTGCCAAAGGGGATGACTATACACTTTTTGGCATTTAGCTTGAGGCCATGGCTCTGGCACCAGTTGTCTGTTTCTATGAGGCCCTTTTGGAGGATGCTTGTGTCGGCTGGAGAGTCGATTATGGTGCCCAGTTTGCAGTCATCTGTGAACTTGGTCAGCCACAGTCCTTCTGTCTTGGCCTGTACCTCCAAGAAATATATACCGAACAAGAGAGGTCCCAGGACTGAGCCTTGTGGGACACCACTTGTAACTGGTTTGGAGTCTGACATGGCTCCAGCAATTCTAACCATGTGGGTTCTGTCCTTGAGCCAGTTTGCAATCCATCTAGTGACATAGGGGTTTATATTTAAGCTGGTGAGCTTATCTATAATGCCTGAGTGGGGTGTTGTATCGAAGGCTTTTGCAAGGTCCAGGTAGGATGTGTGGACCACCTTCCCCTCGTCAATGGCCTTGGTGACTGTTTCAAAGAAATCAACCAGGTTTAAGAGGCAGGATCTGCCCTTAACAAAGCCGAACTGGGTAGGATCCAGTGTCTGTAGGTCCCCAATATCTTTATTTATGAGGTCCATGATGATCCTTTCCATAGCTTTGCAGACCAAGCTAGTCAGGCTTATGGGGCGATAGTTTCCAGGATCCGTTGAGGCACCACCTTTATGGAGAGGGACCACTGTTGCTGTACGCCACTCTTTGGGCACATATCCTGTAGTAAGGCTGAGATTGAATAGTAGTTTTATGTTTGGGTTTAGCTCTTCTTGGAGTTCATGTAGGACGCAGCCCGGGACACCGTCTGGTCCCATTGATGCTGTGTTTTTTGCTTTGGAGAGGGCGGCTCTTACCTGAGCATCTGAGATATCAGGGGGGCAGCACTCTGCTGGGATAGATATTTGCCCTTTTGGTGGGGAGGGGGGGGAGAAGTTTGCGCTGAACCTGTCAGCTAGGATGTTGGCAATGTCTGTGGGTTCAGTGTATTTTTTGTCATTTTGGACTAATTCTGAGCATATCTGGGAATTGCCACCCAGGTTCCTAACATAACTAAAGAAAGTCTTGTGATCATCCTTAGTGTCCTGTGCAATTTTTCTCTCGAAGCTGGCCTTAGACAATTTTATGAGTGCCCGTAGTTTTTTGCTAATACTGATCAGTGATGCCTTCCCTTTTTGGGATTTTGCTCATTCATTTAGTAGCTTCCTCCTTCTATTGTATAGTTTGTTTATGGCTGGGGTCCACCAGACAGGACGTCTGCCTTTGGAGGATTGGGTCTTGGTTTTATTTGGGATCGCATGATCCATGCATTCCTGAAGGTGTTCATAGAATGCGCTTATAAAGGATTCTGCAGTCTGGGCCTTTTCCACAGGCCCGTGGGTTTTGAAGGATTCCACCTCGGTTTTGAGGAGTGTGAAATTTGCTTTAGAGAAGTTTTTCATTGTGGTTTTCTGGGCAGGGGGTGGGGTCGGGATGTGAATATCCAGTGAGATTAGTTTATGGTCTGATCTTACCAGTGAGGGATACACTTCTGGTCTGGAGCATAGAGTCCCCATGTTGGTGATGATCAGGTCCAGTATGTTTTCCCCTCTTGTGGGAGTGGTAACAAGTTGTTCCATAGCATTTGAGTTTATAAATTCTAGGAATCTTTGGGCTAGGGTGTTGGAGCTAGAGTAATGCTCCCAGCCTATGTTTGGGTAGTTGAAGTCGCCCAATATAATGGTGTTTGGAGAGACCTTCATATTTTCCAGTGTTCTCAGGAAGACCGAGTAGGGTTCCTGGGTTTGGGAGGGTGGTCTGTAGCAGGCTATAAACTGGAAGGCAGTTTTACCCACTGTTAGTTGCACATGGATAGTCTCTGATGCTTCGTGCTTTGCCACCAACCTGGAGGTGTGGGTATCTTTGATGAATATCAATACTCCCCCTCCTTTTGTGGTTCGGTCCAAGTTTTGGGGCTGAAAAGCATGGTATGAGGTATAACTTGGTAGTGCTGGGGTGTTCTCGGGATCCCTGAACCAGGTTTCTGTTACTGCACAGATATTGATGTTCTCCATGCTAAGTTGAGTTTTGAGTGCATGCATCTTGAGGTTTAGACTTCTGGCATTGAGTAGCATTACTCTTAGTTTCTTATCCCTTGTGATACCTATGGAGGTGGGTTTGTCTTTTGAGCCTTGCCTAAAAAAGGCACTATGGGGGTAGCAAGAGCCTTTGCCAATATCCGAAAGCCCAGGGGTGACAGGTGCAAGCCATCCCTAGCGAAGCATCGTGGCTTGTCGAGCATATCATCCCAAGCTGACAGGCATTGGATCTCCTTTGAATGACACCAGTACTTAAGCCAATTGTTGAAATTGATCATCTTGTCTTCATATTGTGGCATCATTCTTGATGAGGGTAAGATGCTACTCAAGGTCAGGGTCATACCGGCCTGGGCTATATGCTCAGATAGCTCCTCTATGTCTCTTTTCATGTAGTCCAGGGAGGTACGTCTCAGGTCATTCACACCAGCATGGGCAATGACTGAGTCATATTTGTACTTGCCTTGGAGTGACCTGAGTGCTTGTGTTATATGGCGGATCTTAGCGCCCGACAGGCTGCTCACCGTGACCCTCTCCTTGTTCAGCCTGGTGAGCGGGACATCAGTGTGCCTGACAATAGAGTCACCTATTACAAGTGTATCAGGTGTGTTGTTTAGTCTTAAGGGCTGTGACTGTTTGGCACACTGGCTTTGTGAGATATGTGTTGCACGTGTTTGGTTTTGGGGTAGCGGTTGCTTGGGTGTCTGCTTTGGAGGTCTCTGCTGCTTAGGCAGATCTTTATTTAGAGCCTCCGAGTATGTTTTTGTGTGATTATGTGTTTAGTTTGCTGTCGTGGTACGTCTATGTGAGACTGGAATTGTAGTGAGTGTGGTTTCCTTCTCCTCCTGACTGGTTATGCCAGTACTGAGTTGAGAGAGCTTAGCCTCCAGTTTGGCTATATGGTTGCATCTCTCACGTGTTGGAATTTGTTGGGAGGAGGAGAGGGTTGTCTGTGTACATGAGGCAGTTGTAACATTGCCTCAAGATTCCCAGATTCACCAGCTGGACCGGAGAGGAGATTGACAACTGACCTTTGGACATGCTAGAATAATATTGGGAATTCCTTTATAATTGAAAACAAGGGCCAGTGGGGTGTGAGGGTGTAGTGCTTTTAATTTTTAGTGCTGACTTATATAATTGCTTTAGTGAGCAAGTGCCAGGTAACTTAAGTGCAATGTGTTACAGGTAACTTAAATGCAAAAATGACAAACAGTAACATTCTTTCAAGTGAAACAAGGAAATAAGTACAGTAAGCAATGCAGATATCACTAGTGATCCACAGAAGCGCTGAGAAGCTGCGTATTAGGTGGAATTAGCGTTCAGGAAATAACAAGCAAACAAACAACAAGCATATAAACAAAGCTAGATTCAGCAGGCCTGGATCTAGTCTATGCTACAGCAAACAAGGTGTACCAATTTCAGTAAGATGCAGTTCAAATATTCAGGCACTATAAACCTTTAACCAGAAATTCCCAGCTCAGAAGGGCAGAGTCCAGCCTCTTCTCCCACAAGAGTGCAGACCACAAACCTTCTTAATGTAAAATAACTGACCTGAAGCCCAAGTGCTTAAACCAGAACTAATACACTTTAAGAATAACAGACACTGGGCTCTCAATCAGCAGTTCCCAACTTAGAAGGATGAAAGCTATCTGTCCTGCCACCACAGTGCATGCCACAAACCTTCCTAATGTAAAACAACTGGTCTGAAGCCCAAGTGCTTAATCCAAAAGACTTAGAATGATAGCTACACTTTAATCAAGTTACTACCAAGCAGTAATAAATACAATTGAATACTTTAGAGAATGCCTGGATTAGTGCTCAAGTTACACAAACAAAGCTAGATCCAGCAGGCCCGAATCTAGTCTATGCTACAGCAAACAAGTTGTACCAATTTCAGTAAGATACAGTTCAAATATTCAGGCACTATAAACCTTTAACCAGAAATTCCCAGCTCAGAAGGGCAGAGTCCAGCCTCTCCTCCCACAAGAGTGCAGACCACAAACCCTCTTAATGTAAAATAACTGACCTGAAAGCCCAAGTGCTTAAACCAGAATGAATACACTTTTAGAATAACAGACACTGAGCCCTCAATCAGCAGTTCCCAAACTAGAAGGATGTAAGCTACCTGTTCTGCCACTACAGTGCAGACCACAAACCCTCTCAGTGCAAAACAACTGGTCCGAAGCCCACGTGTTTAAACCAAAAGGCTTAGAATGAGTTACACCAAGCAGTAATAAATACAATTGAGTAGTTTTAAGATGATGCAAAAGTAAAATAAAGTAGGTAGAAACACAAGTACAGTAAAAGCAGATGATTTTTTTTTCTGAACAAGTGCTGAGATCAAAGAAACAGGCTTGAGTGCTGAAACTAGAAAACTGGCAAGTTATAAGAAAAAAAAACTAAGCTAGAAGGCTTCCCTCCAACACAGAAGGGCTTGGGGGCTCAGAAGCCTACAAATAGTCTATACCACTTAACAGGAAAGGCAGGAAACAAGCTTAATTTTTTTTTTCTGTTTCCCAGATGCGCTCTTTGTACACAGTAGGAGTGCCTGAAATCAGAATATGATCTCACTGCACTCAGTTGAGTGAGCAAATGAGATGGGCCCAGAAGGAGTATCCAAACACAAATTTACAAGAGGGGCGGGCAGTTTCAAGGCCACTAAGATGAAGAGCAGAGTCAAAACTTCCAGTTCAGTTAATATTCCTGAAACACAGTTAAAATCAATTTAAATACTGTATTTTTGGGAAAAAAAAGTGCAGATAAAGGTACTTAAATTCTCGTATACGTCCAGTTGAAGACAGCTAGTTCTTAGCCGGCCAAAGCTGAGGTTTTTAAGCAGAAAATATTTCACACTGTACCACTTAAATAGGCAAGGACAGGAAATCAAAGAATCATTGAAAGATTTTATGTAGGACTGGCAAGGGAAAACAAAATGACCAGTAAATCTGTAAATGTTTAGAAACTAATATAATAAAATGAAAACAAATCAGGTGTTTGTTTATGAAAGAGAATGTTAAATCACACCCAAACAGAATGATTTTAAACATGAATCTTTATCAGATGTTGGTGTTTACTGTGGAGTATTATGTTTAGATAGAGATAAGGATGCCTCATGCTAAGACCTGATTATATTGAAAAAGTTAATCAGGGGATTCAATATAGCCTACACAGTCATTTTTCTGTGTGTGTGTGTGTGTGTGTGTGTGTGTGTGTGTGTGTGTGTGTGTGTGTGTGTGTGTGTGTGTGTGTTGCTGCATGATGTGCACATGGTCGCAAAAAGTTTAGATTCAGTAAGCGCTGTGTAGAGGCATGCACCCCTGGGCAAACCAGGTAAACACTGTGGCATGTAAATTACAGCATAAGCAGTTGAACTGCATGCTATTAAACCAATCCAACATGGTGGAGCTATTCAATAAACTATAAAGCATCTGTGTAGACTCCATGCTGGTTTATCCTGTGCATTTCAAAAATTTTGGAACACAGCCATGGAAAGGAATCTACACAGACAGAACCATATCAACTGCTTCATTTAAAAGTCTTGAATCTGGAGTATATTGTGTAATAATAGGAATGAGTGACATATCCTTGTTATCATACTAATAGGGCAACATATCCTTGTTTGTGCCATAACAGTAACTCACCTTCTACTCCCCCACCACAAAAGAACAGTATATCCTTGTTTGTGCCAAAACAGTGACACACCTATGTTGCCTCCCATAAAGAACAGGGAAATGACACAATTTGCTAGTTCTATCAAAGTAATTATCCCTGAAACATTTGTACATATTTATCACACAGCAATCCATTTTCATGTACTGGCAGTCATGCATCTGAAATGGCAAACAAACACCAACTGTACCACAGCTAGGAGGTTTATTATAAAACAGGTAAGCGATTTCAGGGATGTGCCCCTTCATCAGACAACTCACAAAAACAATTAATTCCTTATATAGTAGAAGCACTTGCTATCAATTAAGTCTTAAAGATACAATGTTAAATACAAATGCTTTAACCTGGTCCACTTTAGTATGTCTTGAATATGCATGTATCTGGTTCAAAAATTCATAAATATTAGAACACACATTATGTATATGAGTCATGGTTAATAATGGCATAATGGTTAAGGTGTTTACCTTACAGACACAACATGCAGAGTTCGACCCTCACATGGGGCAACTGGCTAGGCTCAAAATGCCCCACAAGGGCATCCAGCCTAGTACCAATCTATGAACCTATATTAAAAAGTATGTAAAAGTGTAAAAGCCTTTGCTTCAGATGTTACTTTAATATATTCCAGCAGAAGCAGTATGTAGCTGACCAACTGGAAGCACTCCTTCTGAAGTGCAGTACTTCTCGGTACAGAAATATCCTGAAGAAATAGCATTATGTGCAGTCTTTCCAACATAAACAAGTATCCCCACCATCAGTTTGCTTAACAACATAGTTGTCTTTCTATGGTGTAGATTCAGGGCTGTTAGCATGGTGAAGATGCAAATGAGGTATAGACTAATTAAAATTGCTGAATCCCAAAAAAGTGGATCTGTGTAAGAGATGTAAACATAGTGCAGGCACTCCCTCATTGTTTGTTTTTAATGGATTGCAAGTGTGACTGATTAGTGGTTGGGAGAAGGAAAACACAGCAGCACTGTTAGATGTAAGTTTGGAAATGTAAGTAAGCAGCACACAAATCACAGGTTGTGTTCTTTAGCATCTAACCTGCCCTTCATTTGTTGGCAACTGCATATGACATTATTTCCACTTAATATCCTCACACATCTTAAGGCCAATGATATAGAATGGCTTACACACTGCATGTCTCAGATTACTGCTCAGATAAATGAAGCATGGCCAACAAACAAAGAATTGTAAGACAGAGCTTTATATTTCCAAGCAATAATCATGACAGGTTGTGTGATCAATAGGTGCACTAAATCCAAAACTGATATATGTACAAATAACACTTCTATTTTTTTGATATTACTGTAGATGCTGTTGCAGTTGGTTATATGCATACTGACTTAAGTTCTTTGCTGCAAAGCTATTTGTGTGGCAAAGAGGGATAAAGCACCCATCCTGTGTTCTGAAGGTGCACTGGAGTGAGAGTTCAAATCCATACCCCTGTAGAAATATCTCATGTGTAATAACATTTGTGTATTGTGTATGTCATAGATTGCTTTTCCTCATTTCAACTACCTCTCTCTTTTCTTTCTTTTTTTTAATTTGCCAGTGTTTGCATGATGTGCCACATAGCACAAACATGGGAAATGGAGAAAAATGAATGTCAGGTGTGGCTGTCTTTATTTGGTTTGTGCAAAGAGCAGCAGCATGCAAACTGGACCACCCAGGAAGCAGACAGGACCCAGACAGCCAAAAATAGAAACCGGATGCATTCAGTTAATACTATTGGGCCTAGAGCAAACATGGTAAGCGATGTTGTACTGTAGTTAAGAGCGAGACCTTAAGAATAATTAGTAAAATAGGGAATGTCATGTAACTAATCCTGTAGCAGCAGGCGTTAATTGTAGGGCTGGAGTACAAATGGTCCTAGGTTCTAGTACAGGGTGTACACCCCTTGTTTTACTGTCATGACATTGCAGTTTATAGCAATGAACTGCAACATAGACAAGTGTTTTCTCAACCTTTTTGTGGCAACAGGTGTAAGTGTAGCACTGCCATACACATGGTCCATGGTTCACATACAGCATATTGCATACACTTTTAATGTTATTCCACTTCCCATTATAGTTACTCTCACTTATAACACTTGACATAGTGTAGCTGATATTAGTTATATGTATGAGGCACAACTGCCTGTACATCCAGAACCTGGAAATTGCTTTGGTTGCCACTGTTGCGCTCCCTGCACTATTGGCAAACAAGGTGCTCAACAGTGCATGATGGTACATAGAGTACAAAATTTTCAGTGTGCGCACTCCCAGTAAATGTGATGACTGGTTATGGTGGGAAACCATCAGTCTCCATTGCTCTTTATCCATAGTTGACATGGCAGACATTCATAGAAAGGGTGTCAGATTTAGGGCACAGTGATGGGGTGTCTAGGAGTCCAAGATTTTTATTGGACTCCTAGTTAAACACTACAGTGCCAGGCTGTTGCAGGGGAACTATTCTGGTTCCCAGTATAAATTGGAAGCTTGAGATAGTTTGGCCCAGGCTGTATCCAGTGCTACTGGTATCCCCACGCACTGGTGACCGATGTAGGCACCACTATAATGACCTATGGCAGAGAAAGAGGGATACCCTCGATGCTCGGATCATGGAATGTAGGACTGTGGAAATCCCACAGATGTATAACTATCAACTAAAGAGAGTACTTGTTAGGCTTAAAAGCTGAACATAGGCAACACTGGTATTCATAATGGTATTCTGTTCTGTTTTTTCCACACCTGCCATGAAAAGGGAGGTCAATGTAAAAAAAACATAGGGTTAGATTGGCGAGGATGAGGGTAGCATGTGGTATGTATGCAGCAGAAGAATAGTGTTATTGTAGCATTAAAAGTTAAAGGTAGCTTTTTTTGGTATTTTATAGAGTTGTATCAAATTGAGCATGCATATCTCAACTGTAAAAGCAAGTGTACATGAATTAGTCTGTAGCACAAGCCAACAGTACAATATTAGACTTTAGTCAGATGTTGTGTGTTCCAATATCACACTTCCCAACTATACTGTATTCGTTAATTATCTGTAACTTCAAGGTTTAAAGTAAATGCTCTATACCAGTGGCACACATGCCCTGCTGTAAACTGTAATCTGTATAATTGGAACATGCATATGCACACTATATGCACATGTCAGGGAGTACTTGCTGCGATCTGTAGTATAGTGAACATCTGTTAGGAGATGGTAGTATTAAAAGTAAAAGTTATCTGTTAGGATCTGGTAGTCGCAAGAGTAAAGGTTAAGATAATAGAGTCAAATAATTGTATTAAATGCACTGTATGTCACGTATGAAGATACTAATCTTATCTCGTTTTTCTTTCACCCAACCCTTATCTCTCTTTTTTATTTTACTGTTATTTTATTTTTTCATTTTTTTATTTTATTATGTGTCATCAAAATGTGTCATGTCATCCATGTGTACCACATCACTAAATGCATCCATAGCACAGTAGGCTAGGTCTGCCCCACAGAATCCGCTTGCCCCCCCCTCCACCGGCTCCAGCGCCAATGACCAACACATCTGGGAACCAACCTGGTAGCACTGCATCTGCTGCCCCTGCACTACCCTTATGTAGTTCTACACTGGAGGCTCGTCTAGTGGTACCCTCCAGGAGCAGTGGCAGAGGTGGTGAGCTTATTGCCCACAACCGATTTGCCAGGGATGTAGCATGAGGTTGTGTGCCTATGCTGTCTATGTTGACTGGAGAGGCTGCTCTCCCTCATTGTACATTGTTCCAGGAAGAGAAGGAGATGTCAAGGGCTCCAGTCAGTGGAGAAGTGAGTTGTCACTGATAATAGTCCAGTGGGTGAGGACTCGATTCTTACTGTCACCCAGCTTGATGAACATGGGTTCTGGATGTCTCCACCCTCATCCCAGTCATAGTGTCTACCAACCTCTTTTGTCCATGACTGTCAATGGGTCTTGTCTGTCTGCAATTGTTTCCTCACCTACCCAACTTACCTTACCCAGATATATATATATATATATATGTCCCTTCCCCAACATTCCTCTCTCTCTCTCTCAAAAAAAAAAAATAAAGGGCACCTGTCCTGGAAATTTTTTTTTAAAAATCATCGGTCTAATTGGCTATACAACATGATTGCATTGTGGTCACCCCTCTCTCTGGAGGTGACAATCCAAATTCAGTTAATATTTTACAAACATGTTCACTTTACACTGTTAAAGAAATGGATAGCTATGGTTCTTCCCTTCCTCCCTCCTGCACATTCCTGTATTGCTTCCCCTTTGTTCTTCCCCCTGCTTGCTCCCCATTTCACCACTGTCCTGTCTTCCCCATTTCTTTTCTTTAATGCATTATTGCATGATGGTGCTAATTGTGCACCAACGTGCAGCAAAGGTAATGGGAAAGTAGTTTAAAGTATTAGATGCAGCTGTATTCGAATCCAGAACCATCTTGCCCCAAAAGGTAATGTATCACTGCATTCACTGCATTAACAAGTGCTGCTACTGAGTCAGTTAAATAACAGGTGTATTCTAGAGATTCAATACTTGCTGTCAGACTTTAGCACTGTGACTCCCATTTGCACACTGCTTACTTATGTGCAAACATGTGTATCTCACATGTGTATACACTTTGCTAACCATCTTGCAAACTGACTGCTCATTGCGCTATGGAAATGTATATATTATGCTGTATTAGTGCTGTTTACTGTCCACTACCTTTGTATGACATAAAATTACATGTAGAAACATTACAAACTGAAGGCCCTACCTAACAGTATGCCACATATTTAGAATACTGCCATGTGTTTGCACCCCCCCCCAAGCATTGCAACCCTAGGGTCTCAGTACTTTTTTCACACATATATCAACCACACTACAAAATGTAATATCAAATGTTGTGTGCACATCAATCTGGTAACATGCAGAACTACAAGTTTTGACTCATACATCTACAATGCTTTATCTGTAAGGCTAGTGCAGGAATCAGCATAGAGCATATTCACAGGGACATAGCTGACCTTCAACACTCCTGACCTACCCATTTTGGTTTTGTTAAGGGTAGATCTTGCTTATTGATCCTTGTTGACTTCTTGGATACTGACCCCAAAGACCTGGATGAGGGATAACAGGACATACTGCCTATGTTGAGTTATCCAATGCCTTTAACACTATTCCCCATTCATGTCTCATAGTGAAGATCTCTCATCTGGGAATTAGGCCATACAGTACTAGATGGATAGCCAATTGGCTCAATGACAGAACACACACTCTCAAAGCTGGGGACTGCAACTCCACAACTAGTCCACTCACCAATGGAATACCACAAGGATGTGTGCTGGGCCCTTAACTGTGTGGAAAATACTTCCCTGAAGCACAGGCAACAGTAGATGGCCTGTGGTTTACCAAGTTTGCAGATGACTGTTGACTGGATGCACTCATATACAGTCACCCAATGATGGTAACATAATACAGTAGGGGCTGACACAGACTGATGATTGGTGCCAAACGCAAAGACTGAACTTTAAAGTATACAATAACTTATTGTCTCCTTTGTCAATGAAGTACCCCTACTAATTATAAAATACATAGCACCCCCTAAGCTCAAACACAGTGTTGTGAGACTTAGGAACACATGTTGATAGCAATCTACAGTTTCATCACCATATGCCCACAGTGGTAACACACACAATCTGCATTGTGCACATCATACATATGGCCATCAAATCCAAGACCAGGGCAGTCATACTTCTGCTGTACTCTACCCTTACAACACCAATAATGGTGTACGATGCTCACATCTGTCTGTACCTCACCAGACACCCGCAGCAACTGGAGAGAACACAAGTTTGTGCCTGGGAGACTACCAGCCCTCCAAACATGACATGCATGGAAAGACTGACATACCTTTCATTGTACTCGGTATCATGCAGGCTGCTGACAGTTGACCTATGGCTGCTCTGCAGAGCAGTCTCAGACCCTGGCCTTCTGGAAGTGATGGATATCTGCAATTCAAATGGGGCAAAAATAATTTGCCCCGGGGTTCTCAACATAGCCTGTGACATAAACAGAACATGATAGGGAGACAGATATATCCCACAACAATTGACACTCCTCTATGCGTCTATACAGGCATCCCAGACTATTGTCCCCCACATGGCCTGCTCGTATCATCTATTATAAGTTCACCTGCACTCTTGTATATATCACACTTTTGCTGTGGCGCTTACATAATATACTGTGTTCTGTAGTCTATGTAGTTAGGTAGGGACTCTGTTCTCATTGCAGCCGAGTGTGTGCGTGTGTGTGTGTGTGTGTGTGTGTGTGTGTGTGTGTGTGTGTGTGTGTGTGTGTGTGTGTGTGTGTGTTTGGGTCTAGACAGCAGAGCAGATGAGTGTATTCTACAGTTACTTCTCCAATGTCATAGATTGCCAGTATTTTGATACTTGCACATGTCTATACATCCACTTTATACAGACCTCCCAACCTCTTGTATCCCACATAACCTGTTGATGTCATCTATTATAATTCACCTGCACTCCTATATAAATCTAAATCATACTGTGGTGCCTGCAGTAAGAACTGTGTTCTCTAGTCTGTGTATCTTGGTAGGTAGGGGTTCAGTTTTCACTACAGTCAACTTGGTGTGTGTGTGTGTGTGTGTGTGTGTGTGTGTGTGTGTGTGTGTGTGTGTGTGTCTAAACAGGAGAGCAGAAGTGTGTATCCCCCAGTTACTGCTTCAGTGCCATGTAATGACAGTATTTTGATACTTGCACATGCCTACACATCCATTTCATGCAGGCCTCCCAACCTCTTGTCTACCACATGGCCTGCTGATGTCATCTACTATAAGTTTACCTGCACTCCTGTATAAATCAGACTTGTATTATAGTGTTTCTGTTAAATTCTGTGTTCTGTAGTCTGTGTACCTAGATAGGTAGGGATTCCGTTCTCACTACAGTCAACTTGGTGTGTGTGTGTGTGTGTGTGTGTGTGTGTGCGTGTGTGTATGTGTGTGTGTGTGTGTGTCTAGACAGAAGAACAGAAGTGTATATTCCACAGTTATTACTGTCCAATACCATGCAATGACAGTAGTTTGATACTACACTTGCACATACCTACATATCCATTTCATGCAGGCCTCCCAACCTCTTGTCTGCCACTGTCATATGTGGCTATAAAAAACTATATCACCAAATGGGAAGACCAGTGTATGACATGCATGGCATCTCACTATGTTGAAATGTGTGGCGTGACATATAAATCAGATCCAGTGATCATGTTGGTACATCAAGGGCATCTGCTAGGCCCTACCTTGCCCATTAATTAAGTGATGGACATCACAGATGACACATACATGTTGTGTCCAAACAGCTGCCTGAAGGACTACAGCTTGGGGGCAATCATTGACTCTAGCTGTGATATAAGTATAATACAGACAGTATCAACACATACCAAAAAACTGCTGCCACAACCATGACAACACCTGCATTGACAAGAAACATGGAGGGATTTGTTGAATCAGTAAACAGACACATCACCCAAGTATAATATGGACATCACACCCTATAATCAGACCAATAGGTATGTGACCTGTGTCCTGGGGTAGAAGGTGAGTGGTGCATCCACCAGCATGTGGTCACAGTGCTGACAACTCCATTGAATGTTACACAAGTACTGGGTATGTGAAGGACATGCACATCAGAGGCCATAATAACTTCATGGTTCCCAGCCTTTATAGGATCATAGGATCACAGGAGTTTACTAGGCTATTTATCTGGAGGTCATTTCAAGCCTAGCCATTTCATCCCAATGTAATATCATAGATACGCTAGTCAATACCCAGGATTGCACTTAGTAATGATTGCCCATGTCCAGGAGAATTGTGGGCACTATCCCCAGTAAGAATTTACAGTGTCCCATTCACTCATCCAGGTTCCCTTTAAACAGTGTCATAGAGGTGCTGTATTTCACATGAATTGGAAGCCTAATCCAAAGATGTAGCAGTTTCTGGGAGACAAATCTGTCCCTTCAGAATGTCCTATTTAAGTCACAGGCCATATTTAGGTCCCTGGAGTGGGTAGCTTTAGTCTCGTTTGATTTATGGATGTGCAGGGAGTTTATTAGGATTGAGTCTGAGATTGCTGTGTAACCCAGGCAAAAGTGTCCCCTAAGAAGTCTATACAATAAAGAGTATAGTGACAGGGACTTTAGTCTGTCTGTGTAAGACATGTGCTGGATTCCTTTGATCTTCTTTGTTAGAAACCTCTGAGGTCTCTCCAATTGCTGCTGGTGCTTTGTACGGAACATGTTGAACGGGGTGTTATACTCAGTTATTGGACTGATTAGTGCTGAATATGGAAGGGCTATAACCTCCTTTGCTCTCAAGGTGATGCATTTATTAATCAAGTGTACAGTGGAAATAGCCTTCCTTACTAAAGTAGACACATGGTGGTCAAAGTCAAGGTTGCAGTCAACTTGTGATCCCAGATCCCTTACCACTTCATAGGTACTTAGGGTATAGTTGTTGATTTGATAGTGTGAAGGGACATTGTTTTTGCCAAAGGGAATGATGATGGATTTCTTTGCATTCAGTTTGAGACCGTGACTAAGACACTAGTCGTACTGACATAATTTGGGGATTCAGTAATTGCACCTAGTTTGCAGTCATCCACAATCTTGATTAGCCACAACCCCTTAGTTTTGGCCTGAACGTCTGAGAAGTATATACCAAACAGTAGGGGGTGCAGCACTTACCCTTGTGGCACCCTGATGATGACAGGTCAGCTGGTTGATGTGGAGTCACCCATTCTGATAGCGTGTGTCCAGTTTTGAGCCACTTGGCAGCCCATCTTACAACAAAGGGGTTTACATTCAGTTTGCTAAGTTTATCAGCAATGCTGAAGTGTGGGATTATGTTGAAAGCCTTGGCCAAGTCGAGGTATGCTGAGTGCACAGATTTGCCCTCATCAATAGCCTGGTCACATTTTCAAAGAAATCTACCATATTTAACAGGCAGGATATGCCCTTGACAGAGACAACTTGGGTTGGATACAGAGTTTGGAGATCACTTATGTCATTATGTATGAGGTCCATAATGATATGTTCCATTGCCTTACAGATGAGGCTAGTCAGACCTATAGGTCTAGAATTCCCTGGGTCTGTTGCTAGGCCACCTTTGTAGAGGGGAATAACTGTTGCTGTTCTCCATTTTGCAGGAATAAAGCTTGTGGTTAGGCTGTGATTGAAAAGGGTACTTAATGGTGATGCTAGTTCATGTTTCAGTCTGTTTAGAAGACAGCCTGGGATGCCATCTGTTTCCATAGAGGCTGTGTTTTTTGCCTTGGACAAGGCTTTAAAGACCTGCTCTTCAGATATGTAGGGCTGGTGAGAAGTTTGGGGTAAGGTCTGTAATAAGTTTGGAGGGGATAAGGGAGTGACATTTTCACCAAACCTATTTGCTAGCAGGTTTACTATCTGTGTGGGTTCAGTGTGTGTGATACTGTTAGTCACTAGTTCAGCACATGGCTATGTACATAGCTGTGAAAGTCCTTATGGCCATCCTTGGCTATGCTTGCGAAGTTTTTCTCAAAGATGCCCTTAGAGAATTTGACATGTTGTCTTATTTGCCTGTTGAGGCTGAGGAGGGTGCTTTTCCATAGTTGGGGCCTCACCTTTGTTTTTTTGGACAGAAATGTTTGCGTTTGTTGTAAAGCTTGTTGATGTTGGATGTCCATCAGGGTAGCTTGTTTTTACTTTGGGCTCTAGCTTTAATTCTTTCTGGTACAGCTGAGTCTATATACTTATGCAAGTGATTGTACAGGGCTTTAGTGTAAGTTTCAGTATAGTTACCATCTCCAGCTGAGGGTGGGGCTTGGAATGCATTTATACCTCCCCCTAGGAGGATATAGTCTGCCTTGGTGAAGTCTTTTAGTCTGACTTCACCCTTTGTGAGTTTTGGTGGTAGTGCCAGCTCAAAGGTGACTGATTTGTGGTCAGATTTAACTAATGAGGTTCCAACAGTTGTGGCAGTGGATCTGTTTGTCATGTTAGCGAACCAGATCTAATATGTTTGTTCCTCTTCTCAGGATATGAACAATTTGTTCCAGGGCATTTGAGTTAACAAAGTCAAGGAACTTTTGCACTAGTGAGTTAGGGCTAGAGTAGATTTCACAGCTGATGGTGGAATAATTGAAATCCCCCATAACCACAGTATTCGGGCATGTTTGGATTGACTTCAGTTTGATTAAGTAGGCTTTGTGCAGTTTATTCTGTGGCATCATTCTAGGTGAGGGTAGTATGCTGCATAAGGCTAGGGATATACCTGCTTGATACACATACTCTTAGAGAGCTCAGTCATGTCTCTCTTCATATAGTCCAGTAATTTATGTCTCAACTCATTCACTTCAACATGAACTATGACATTTCTGATGAAGTTCTGGAAGTAAAAGGAACAAAAGTGCTAAATTGATTCCTGTTGGTTCTTTTGGATGTGTACAGCAGTGACAGTGGTGTCTTCTTTTTTTGTTTTTCATGAACTATGACAGTTACAATGGTACTTATTGCTGAGAGAGCACGATCTGGTGAATCCTGGCACTGGACAGGCAGCTGACCGTGACTTTCTCCTTGTCCAACCTGGTAAGTGGGACATCTGTGTGTCTCACTATGGAGTCTCCAATGACAAGAAAATTTGTTTTTTGAGTGTTATGCTTTACGAGCTTGGTAGGTGAGTCACGGGGGTTATTATGTGTCATGGGTTCTGTGAGAACTGTGTTAGTTGTAGCAGTCTTGTGTTTTGGAGGTGTCTGGTGTTTCAGTAATTTTTTTGAGAGAACCTCCACGTATGTTGACTTGGGTCTATATTATCGAAAAGTCAGTTTAGCGAATGGCACTTACACATCAAAAATGTGTTCAGTGAATTCGCTATTGTGGGGGCTGTGTCCTCCACACACTCGGCTATTTATATATACCAGCTCTGAGATCGTACTACAGTGAGGAAAGAGCAAATTTTCTGATCTTCACTGTACTGCGATCTCACTATGAACAGTTCGTTGAATGGCATTTTTGATGTAAGTGCCATTTGCTGAACTGTCTTTTCGATAATATAATATAGTCCCTAATGACTTTTGTGTTTGATGTATACTATGTGTATGAGTAGTGGTACTATATGCATAAGTAGTGGTGGGTGAGTTGACAACCTCTTCAGTGTTACTGTTTTGAGTGCGAGAGAGCAGGGATTTGAGTTATTAGTAGAGGGTTGTCAGTGTACATGAGGCAATTGCTACACTGCCTCAGGAGACTCAAATCAGCATGGTTGGCAGGAGAAACAAGGGTAGTCCAACTGTTCATAATGCTAGATTGAAGAACTGTTATCACAATGGGGGGCTTTTCAGGACTGATCAAGGAGGTGCTCAGTGGATGAATATTTCTGCCAGTTTTTTTTGTTGGTGGTTTAATAGGTCACAGCTCACTAGCAGTATTTCTTAGGCAAGAAAAGTACTAAGGATGAGGACTACACTAATGTCCCACAGCTGTATCTAAGGGAAAGGCATTGAATTTATCTGTCTGGATATGGCACACAACTGCATGGCAGTGCACAGTGCTGAGCAATGTGCAAACAAGCAGAAACCTGCTCAAATGCAGGGCTTAAAATACCAGAAGATAAAACATTAAAAAAACTTTAAAAACGTTCAAAAGGAACAGTGAGGATGCTTACTCCAAGCCCTAGACAAACCACCTTCACCAGACAGGTTCCAGTCAGCACACTTCTCTCACAAGAGTGCAGAAAGGCCCTTTCAATTAAAGATGGCCTGGAAAATGTGCTCAGAACAAACAGCCACTACAAACAGACCCAGATGTAGCAAACCTGCATCTGGACTTTCCTACAGCTACGAGCTACCACAGTTTCAGTGGGGAACACTAGAAATTGTTTAACACAGCAGAAAAATAGCAGTGAGACACTAAAATTGTACTGAACAGCAAAGAAACAATAAGAAGACTCTAAGGAATGTTTTAAACAGCAAACAAATCCATTATTTTGAATGCTGCTTGGCAGGAAAACCAGAACAAGCAGAACAGATTGCTTTACAACAGTGAAAAACACCAACAAATACTTAACAAACAGTGAAAATAGCAAAATGAGCTTTGCAAACAGTTAATAATAGAGTACAATGCACCCTTCTTCATGTACCCTCCTACACATGTTCCAGTGATGTGTAACTGAAGTGTACCACCTTTGTCACAGTGCTCTGTCACACTTCTTATTGGCCATACATAGGTATTCTTTCTGTGGAAAATCCATGACTGTCTGATGGTACAGAACACCAAGCAAGCTTTTACATGAGATGCATGTGTACTACCTATTTTGATTATGCACACACTACGTGCATAGGTGTTTGACATTAACGGCATGTATATAATTCATGACAGTGTGGATTGTGCAATACATATCTGCCATACACACAAAGCAACTAGCCTGTATTGCCATACTGTTGCATACAGATATAGCAGTGGTCCTCCTAACACCTCCTGTAAATATAACAGTGCCAGGACAGTGTGTGTAGTTACCCTCAGAGAGTGTGACTGTATCATAATAGTTGTTCGAGTGCGTTGTGTGTGCAGGCTCATCTGTTATTACTCCACATCACATATGTTATGTCAGAGGCATAGAATCAGTGGTGGTATTATTTTGATATTGCACATGATTGTGGTTAGTCCTTGTAATGTTTTCCATGAGCTTTTACCTGTGCCCACCTTGCTGGAGACCTCTGCTAAGAGTACACTCATATTCAGGCATATCAGTTTGTACAGCTTCACAATATGCACCCTACCCACATTGTATGTCAAATCAGCAATAGATGTCCTCTGCATTATTTATGTAAGGATGCCTATCTCACACAGACATTCTTCTCACTGTTATGTCACCTGGTGTGACAGTCACAGACAGCATATTTTCACTGTACAGTCCGTACTGTACCATATAGATATATACTTGGTTTTGCTGCTACAACCATCTTCCATTGACATGCCTCCTCTGCTGTACATGAGGAAGTTTCACCTGTCCAATTTCCCTGTGTTCATTCCTGGAAGTCATCCATGTGTCCTTATTCAATACACACACTTATCCTGAGTGATCATTTTACATGTCAGTCCATGTTCTGTTACAAATCATCAGCACAGCTTCAGTACAGAATGCCAGGAATGGGATATCACAGTACTCTGCACTGTAGGTACACAGTCCTGTACTGTGTTTGGACCATATACTTCACATTTATGCCTCTCAACTGTCCAGATATTTCCAGGATGTCCAGATGTTTTCCTTATCAACTATGTGGCTTTCTGCCATATCACTGGGATGATCTCTGGACTTATGTGACTCAATATTACATACATTTGAGTGCATACTACTCAACTGCCCAAATCTTTATTTTATTTTTATTTTATTTAACATTTGTTGACCGGGAATGTCCGACTAAGTTCCACAGAGCCTGTTTTCAGTGGAGGCCTGGGGAGAAATGCTCCAGATGCATGTCTTTGGAATGACAAATCTGTGCAGACTGTCCAGTTTTTGTCTCATACTTGTGACCTTTTCCTCATAACATTGTTTTTTCCTGGCAAATCAGTGGCATGTCATTGCAGAGTGAAGTCAGAAACTGATGACGGGCATTTGAGTTTCAGACTTCATGCTCTTAAGTTTGGAAGTGTAGTATTAAAAATCTGTCCCTATTTCTGGGTGTCTGTCCCCCCATTTTTATGACTTTGTCCACATTTCTCACTCTAAGAGGCTGAGAGTGTAACATTCTAACACATTCTTATGTGAAATCTATGTTAAATATGTCCATATTTCTGGTTATTTATCCCCTCATTACATTGGCCTTTGTGCAGAAGTGTTGCGCTAACAGCATGACAGCTATTTGTGAAGTTCTGGTGATCCTTGTGGCATTCCACATAAATCAGCAGACCGTAGGCGCTCTGCTTTACACAGAATTGATATCTGCATTTGCTTACCAGGTTTCTTGGCCAGCAACACTATTGCGAGCCACGAAACCTAGCTTAGGCACACTACACCTCATTAATATGCATTGCATGCTACCGTGCACCACATACTGTTATGCTAACACATAAACTCCCCGTAGACTCTGTTTGAAGTCTACATGGAGTTTATTGAATCCCACAGAATAAGTTGTAACAAAATGAGAAGAGGAGTGATGTTATTAAGGGGTGGCAGTGACCATAAGAATTGCTGATGTTTGACTGCAGAAATAATATTCAGGAATCAGCTAAAGATTGAAATGTTTAAAATCAGAGTCAGAGAGAGCTGCTAAAGAGATGTTTTGGAGTACAAGAATACCTGACATAAATTATATGACATTCCTACATACATGCACACACACACACACACACACACACACGCACGCACGCACGCACGCACACACACACACACACATATCACAATAACTCAAATTAGCCAATAAAAGGTGCTGAGCAATGACTTAAAGACACTTCTTACTAAATGCATGAAAATAAAATCTATATGTAAAGAAGAGTTCTGAAATGCCCCTGAGTGAACAGCAGGCTTCAGATCCTTCCCAAAATCAACTTCTTTGACAGGAAAATTTGATTCATATACATCTATTTACATCAGAAATGCCTGATCTTTCCTATTCATATTGGGAATGTAAACATCTTATATTAATTTCTTTAATTTTTAAAAGATTATATATACCCTGATCTTTCCTATTCATATCGGGAATGTAAACATCTTGTACTAATTTCTTTAATTTTTAAAAGATTTTATACATATATATATATATATATATATATATATATATATATATATTCTTTCCAGCATCATCATTGGCTGGAAACTATAACTGAAATGAGTTCCTCAAAATATATATTTTTAATTAAGAAACGTGCAACAAGTAAGAACATCAGTTAAGTCAGGGAAAGGAACATGCTCCGGATGGTGAAGTTATAGCAGATTCAATCAAGATGTCAAGTGAGTTATGGAGAAAAATGGCTTCTGAAAGTATTCCCAACGGTATGGAGAGCAAGACATTTACACCTGCGAGAAATATAGAGGTATCAGACCGCTGTTATACTGCATGAAAGTGCAAGAAAGATGACTTATAAATGAATATGTAGAGCGCTAGAAAGTAAGATATAAGATATGCAGTTCAGATTCAGATCATGATACAGCACAACCAATCAGATGTTTCCAGTGAGGCAGCTAGTGGAGAAGCAGCAGGAGATAAGGAAAGAGTTCAACTGTGCACCACTATAGTGAGAGAAAGGATACTGACAAGTTATCAAGAAAGTTTATTTAGGCTGTTCTGTGATAGTTTAATATCCCAGAAACACTGGGAGAAATAGTGTAGATTATGTACAAGGACCCAATGAAACAAGTACAAACAGTGGTTGGACACACAGCATGGGTTACCAGTGGGTGCGCATCATGGTTCAGTTCTGAGTCCACTTCTGTCCATACTGGGGATGGACTACATTAGCAAACAGGTCAGAGAGCACAAATCAACTGAGCTGCTGTATGCAGATGATGTGGCATTACAGGCAGACTCTGAACAGGAAATTTGAGCAAATGACAGGGGAATGGAATGCAGAAGGGATGAAACTGAATACAAATAAGGCAGTTGTCATGGCAGCAAATGGGAGAAATCAGAATAAACTGAAAACTGACATAGAAAATAAATAGTGGAACAAGTTCACTACGTTAAGTATGGGGAGGAGAGAAGGGAAATCTTAATAAGGAGGTGAAAACTAGAGTCAGAGGTGCTGCAGAGAACTAGCACAGTGTTAGTGGTAGTGTGTGAATGTCAAAGAAGCTAAAAAGTAAGGTGTTAAAAACAGTGGTGCAACCAGTACCTTTCTATGGTACAGAGACATACTCGGTGAAGAAGAAGCAGCTAGGGATGGTAGAGGTGATACTGATGAAGTGCCTGAGATGGGTGGTAGGATGCACACTGTGAGACAGATGAAAAAATGATGACACCACAGCAGAAGTCAAAGTAGTTTCAATGGCAGAGAAAGCTGAAGAGAACAGATTACAGTGGTTTGGGCATGTGCAGAAAAGCAGAACCTGATTTAATGAAACAATGTGGAAGAGACAGGAAGAAGGCTAGAGGAATCAAGCATATCCTGTAAAGCGAAGAGTGGCTTGCAAATGAGAAGACCTGTGGCAGTCAGGTATGACTGCTGAAGAAGGCAGGAGAGTAACACTGAATTGAAAGAGGTGGTGACAGTTGATGCACCACCCCCACCCCATGTAGAAGAATGAGAAATAGCATGATGGAGATGATGATGATGCTGATCAAAACCCAAGGTGATACTAATATAAACAGAGAGCAGATAGACTCTCAAAGAAATTATACATCTACTGATAAAATAACCATGGACAGTTTTGCACTGTATTGACCTGCATTTGATCTGTTGATTGAGTTGCTGCCTGGTTGTTTGCAATCATTGACAGCTGAATAATATACTAGCCCTACAGCTTTTTAACCCAGTCCATCCTCTCAGTCATAATTTTGTGTATACCTTTCTTAGATCAGAAATGTAGGGAATACTTGAAATTTGCATTTCAATCCAGCTTGTATTTGGGCTTCTTGGGCAATGTTTAAATTGCTTCATGCTCACCAACAATTTCCTATTAATTGGGTCCAGTGGTACAATGCAGATATTTACTTACACTAGAGGCACTGCTTTCCACACATAAAATGGTCAGTGAGCACCCCTCTGCCTTCAGTAAAACATACTCTGAGGCACTAGTGTATTTACCTCCAACACCACTAGTTCATTTGGAGGGGTACTTCAAGCCACCCCAACATGCATGCATGCATGCAGAGTCAGAACTGTAGTTTGCTCATCTAATTCCTTCACTGTTATACAATTTGGCATCCTTCAATTCGTCTAAATTGAGGCAACAAATAAAGGGCCATCCCCAATATGACATTTATATGCTATGTTCTTTCTTCTGAACCCGTTTAAAAAAAAAAAAACAAGAAAAAGAAAAAAATATGTATTCATTCTTCTTCATGATCTGTGCAAAAAAAAAAAAACAGGTTTTCTGTAGCAAACTCTTTGCTACCAATACACTGTACACTGTAACAATTGTCCTAATACCAGTTACAGTGCCAACATACTGTAATAAACCACATCATCCACTGTGATTGTGACCCCTAACACCATGCGACAATGGTGGCTTCCCCCTTCACTCCACCCTAGCTTGGCTTCTGCTCACATGTAGTATCTTGTATATCAAGTTTCCCAGGAGTTGGGTAGTACAGTCTGTAACTGTGATTCAGATGCTTTCTTGTTCTTTCTTCTGAGACTGGTGAACTTGTTAAACCAGTCTTCCTTCACCTTGCTGCAGTGGCTCACTAGAGCTCACTGCAGTGGTTCACTAGGGCTCTACTACCGTTACTGACTGTGGTGAGCAAAGTGCATCTACAAGCATGTCAATGTCAGGTTTGTTGACAGCATATGCTCTGGAGGATCGAGCTCCCTGGGTGCTCCCTCTTGGCATCATTCAAGTACTTAGGTTAAATTACCTCCTTCTTTACAGGATGGACCAAAAGACAATGGCAACTGACTCCCATCTTCCTCATCCAACTCCCTCTAGCATGAGCACCACTAGTCAAACATGAGTTATCTGGGGTGCAATCAGGGCCTCACCCATCTGCACCATGAAAGCAAGGGCTTTACAGTGAGTTTTGAACAGAAATGGTAGGGGAAGGAAAAGAAATGGTAGGGTAGAGAAAATGGCCAGCATCTGTTCTCACCTGAGGAGAACAGAATGAAACTGGAGAGGATGAGGAACTGTGTCATAGTGGTACTTGAAGAACTTTGCAACATACTTTTGAGAGGAAGGCTTAAAGACTGATTATACTTGATAAAGGAGGACGATGAACTGAGTGTGACCAAGATCACTTTTAATTCAGTCCAGTAGATTTGTCAGCTTAGCAGATAACACTATGCGTCTTTATAATACAAAACTATGGCAGACTGAATTGGCAGTATTCTGGTTAGGTGGTTGTCTTTCAGCACCTTATCTCAGTCCTTGCTTATTGTTCTCATATTTTACAAGTTACAAAGGCTGTTAGGTTCTCATAAAATAGTGAATGGGAAGTGAAAGATTCAATCATGGATAACCAGGGATTTTGTGGAAGGTCTGTAAAGCTACATCAACAGAATTAGGCAAGAATACATACCCTCAGTAAACCAAGCCAAATTGGTAGCTAAAGCTGATTCACTGGAGGGAGGGGAAAGGGGGCAATAGCAGTATGTGAAAGGCAGTAGGGAAATTTCAGTAATACTCTCACCCAATCTCTTCAAATCAATGGCAGTACCAGTGGACTCATGACAGAAGATTCTGGTTAGATCAGTGCACATTTGGGATTGGCAAATAGAAAATAAAAATGTAAAATGTTTGTAAAGTGAAATCTTACAAGTCAAGGTGTAAGCAATGCAGACACAGGACTGACTTTTTTTTAACTTGAAAAAGAAACCTACCAACAGATTTTGGTTTTATTTAATATTATCATCAAGTAAATTGAATTGCACTTCGGGAAAAAGGATTTAAAAAAAGGAAGTGCACAGTTAATTTGCTCTCACTAACTATACATACACACACACACACACACACACACACACACACACACATATATATATACATATATATATATATATATATATATATATATATATATATATATATATTTTTTTTTTTTTTTTTCACTGTGCTTGCACCATTATTTTTAAACCATCATGCTAAACTGTTTTTTTTTTTTTTTTTTTTCTTTAACTAGCAATTTGTTAACCACTTTGTTGTTAATTTGCTTGATGGCTTCCTTCACTGCTCAGGAATATTAATACAAGATGAGCTTCTTAATTCCCAAAACTGGGACTCGTCACCAACAAAATAATGTTTTCATGTTTTACAGACTATTGCAAAAGTCTGTAATGTTTACTAAACTTTTGAGTCACAAAGATAGTAATTTACAAGCACACTTGTGTGTTCTAGGTATTCATCACATAAGCCTGCTTTGATCTGGGCTGTAAAAAGTAATTCTTAATGAACAACGTTTTAATAGATGGAATCAATAAATTTCCTGCGGCATACAATCCAATCAATACCCTTGAATACAAACTATTATTTTAGACCTATCTCATTATAATTGGTTTAGCTGCAGTAGAGTAACACTTGTTCCCATTAATATTAGAAGTATTACAAACAAAATCCTAATCTACAAACTACATAATTGTAAGTCAACCTAATTTCCTGTATGCATGAGCAACACACCTTACTGTACTGCACAAAACTCATAATTCACTCTGCCAGGACACTGCTTGCTCTGAGCAGACAGGGTAAACACAGGTGCTGTAGGTATGGCCATATTGTAGAGCACAGATGTCACTTGCTTTCTGACTGAGATCCAGATTCCTTACAGCACACACATGGAAGTCATTTGAGTAATTATTAATGATAATAATAAAATAAAAAAAAATCACTGTATTGCAGCCAAAACTCTCCAGAACCTACCAAAGTTATCAAACATTTTATTAAGACATAAAAATGTTTAAAAAGTATTCATTGAGGACTTTCATCCCCTCAAAAATGGGGACTTCATCAGAATACATGCCTTCTGTTAAATCCAACATTTATAACCCAATGTGTTGGTGACATCACAGCCACACAAATGCATTTAAAGGCACAGCCATTTTGTTTAAAAAATACAGCTTAAAAACACTTATAAACATCTAAACTATATTTGCTGCACTTATAATAAACTTTCCTAACTTCATGGAAATTGTTAACATAACCTTTTGTCCCTAGCTCTCTTAATTAACAGGGGTTTTACAGAAATGACTTAATTTAAACCAATGTCCTTTCCTGCCTATAGCTTGATCTGCCATTTGACTTCTTTTTCTTCCATTACATTTCTGTAGTCCCCCCTCTAGGGTTAACTAATACTTTCTCTAAGATTCCAAAGTGGAACCCCTGAAAATTCCTACAAACTAAAGAATGCCTATACAGTGCATTGCTATTATTCTTAGTGAATATCTGATACATGTGTTCATATACCCTATTACTTAATTGCATTTTGGTTTTGCCAACATAATATGCTGGACATCCCCTACACAGTACAAGGTATATGACACCTGAAGTGTGACAATTACCCTTAACAAATTCAACTTTTGATTTGAGGGGATTTTCTAAAAAATAACCATTTTGCAATCTACTCTGTAGCAACATTGTGAACAGGATCCACACTTTATAGTACCATCATACTTATTAGCTTGTATGCTCTTCCCATATTCAAAACTTTCTTTTATGTTTACCCCAGTTTTGTATACATAGGAGGGTCTCTGTCCTACAACCCTTCTCAAATCTGCGTTTCCCCTGAGAATGGCCCAGTTTTTTCCAAGATATCCTTCACTTTCCCTACCTTCCCCCAGTATGGTAAAATCATAGCCTTTTCAAAGTTCTTTTGTCCCTGAGGTGAATGTCTAACCATGTTAAACTTTCCTAACGGGTTTGAATCTCTTACCCCATTCCCTTCTAACATAGTCCACATTTTTCTCAACCATGCCCTGTGGATATCCTCTTTCATAGAACATTTCCGCAACTTTCTGTAATTCAATCTCAAGGTCACCAGCTGAAGATGTCATGCTAGCAACCCTTACTATCTGACCTTTCACAATACTGGCTTTTTGGTGGGGGGTGACTACTTGTGTATTCAAGGTAAGAGTTGCTGAATGTGGGTTTTCTATATATTTTAGATGTAAAACCACTTGGAGTTTTAAAAATCTGAGTGTCAAGGTAACTAATTGACAAGGGGTTACTTGTGTGAGTAAATTTTAAGAAACTAGTAGTGGAATTCTGATACTTAACAAATTCCTCCATTCCATCTATGGAACTATTCCACAGAATAAAAATGTCATCCAAAAATCTTATGTATAATTTGACATTTTGAAAATACTCACATCTAAAGATTTTATTTAACTCCCAGTCAAGGACTACCAAGTTTGCAAATATGGGAGCACATGAGGCTCCCATAGCAACACCTTTGTTTCGTTTGACGTATACTCCTTCATATTATATATAATTGTAGCCTAAAACTACCCGCATGAAGTCAACTATTAAATTTACGTTCTCATTAGAGAAACCTGACATTTTATTAAAACAGTTAGCAAACATATCTAACCCTTCTTCCCTAGGGATACAAGTGAAGAAATCCACTACATCGATGGTCAATAAAATCAAATTATGTTCCCAAAGCTCTTCCTTAATTCTACCCAAAAAGTCCCATGAATCGTTTACTAAATGCTCCACTTTATTCACAACTTGTTTTAATCAGGTTATGGTTTTACCATACTGGGGGAAGGTAAGGAAAGTGAAGGACATATTGGAAAAAAACTGGGCCATTTTCAGGGGAAACCCAGATTTGTGAAGGGTTGTAGGAGAGAGACCTTCCTATGTATACAAAACTGGGGTAAACATAAAAGAAAATTTTGAATATGGGAAGAACACACAAGGTAATAAGTACTATAAAGTGTGGATCCTGTTCACAATGTTGCTACATAGTAGATTGTAAAATGGTTATTTTAAGAAAATACCCTCAAATCAAATGTTGAATTTGTTGAGGGTAATTGTCACACTTCAAGTGTCATATACCTTGCACTGTGTAAGGGATGTCCAGCATATTATGTTGGCAAAACTGAAAGGCAATTATGTAATAGGATATATGAACACATGTATCAGATATCCACTAAGAATAATAACAACGCACTGTATAGGCATTCTTTAGTTTGTAGGAATTTTCAGGGGTTCCACTTTGAAATCTTAGAGAAAGTATTGGTTAACCCTAGAGGGGGGACTACAGAAATTTAATGGAAGAAAAAGAAGTCAAATGGCAGATCAAGCTGCAGGCAAGAGAGGGCATTGGTTTAAATGAAGTCATTTCTGTAAAACCCCTGTTAATTAAGAGAGCTAGGGACAAAAGGTTATGTTAAAAATTTCCATGAAGTTAGGAAAGTTTATTGTAAGTGCAGTAAATATGGTTTAGATGTTTATAAGTGTTTTTTTAAGTTGTATTATTTAAAAAAGTGGTTGTGCCTTTAAATGCATTTGTGTGGCTGTGATGTCATCAACACATTGGGTTATAAATGTTGGATTTAACAGAAGGCATGTATTCTGATGAAGTCCCCATTTTTGAGGGGATTAAAGCACTCAATAAATACCTTTTAAACAATTTTATGTCTTAATAAAACGTTTGATACCTTTGGAAGTCTGTGGAGAGTTTGGGCTGTAACACAGTGATTTTTTTTTATTTTATTTTTGTTTTGGTTGTCACTGGGGTCATTGTTTAAACAATTTTGGCATTTTTAACAGAGTGGCCTTGCATTATAGACTCTTTAGATGAAATTCCAGCATTATTTTCACCAGTTCACAGAGATGAGCTGAATAGAGTTTATTCAGAGCTGGCAATTGTAAAAGGTGAGCTGACCCACCTCATTGACATGTTCAGCCAATCCCAAGGCTCCATTGATGGGTCCTCAGGAAAGAGGAAGCGAAATAAGTTACCAGGAGGCAGGACTTCCACTGGGGAAGACAAGGAGACATGGATGAATGGTCTGGAAGCCGAGGAGAGGCAAGATTTGGCGTCCTGTTTGACTTTAAACTTTACAAGTGGAGAAAAAAGCATGAATGAACTGAGAAATGGTGCTGGGACAAAGGAGAGTGGTGGAAATGGTATTTCCAGTGTTTTCACAATGCATGGAACTGGTGCAAGGTCAAAAACCACAGGTACTGTTTTACACAATGAGGGGAAAAGGGGTTTTTGCTTTAATACTGCAGTTACACGATGATTTAATCTGGATGGGACTGATAAAGTGGATGTAGACAATTTTTTTAAACGCCTTTTGTTTTTAATGACCAACAAAATATGGGAGACAATATAAAGACTGTGAAATATGCAACAAAGACTGGGACTTTGAAAGAAAGCATTTTCTTTTAGAGAAAAAATGTTTGATGTTAGAAATCTCCAAATAGAGAATGCTTATTTAAATTATTGTTTACAGAAGAAAATTGTGCCAAAAGGCCTAAGGTTTATAAATTTCCTTTTGGGAATAGAATATTTTAGAATATGATGAAAAACTGATTATTGAATTCTCTGAAATGTTTAGTAAGCATGGGTTAGAGCTTGTGGAAAAGACTGTGCATGCAATGATTCTAAACTGTGTCGTTTAATTAGTGAAGTTGAGACTTTAAATAATGACATCAAAAATGACCTATTGTTTTCACAATATGAAAATCTGTATTTTTAAACAGTTTAACATGGTGGAAAACAAGTGTAATAACATTTCTGATAAAAATGTAAAAAGTTACAAAGGGATTTAAAAGAGTATAAAGAGAACAAAGCATACATTTTGAAACAAAAAGAACATAAATTGTTGGGGTGGAGGGGTGTATACCCACATCCACACCCACCCTCACAAAGAAGACTATATGTACAGGAATGAAAGGAGAAGTTCCCTTTATAACTCTAATGGTCATGATAACAGTTTTCAGCACAATAATTATAGAAATAATCCACATTTTTTTCATGCACAGGAAAAACGGGATGTGGGGGAGAGAAGAGACAAGGAAAGAGCACCAAATCAGTGGTTCAACAGAACCAAGTGGAGGAGAGAATAACAACTAATAGTGATGATGACAGTTCAAGGAATGGACTGGTTAGCACATTTAGGGGTTACCACATTTATAATTATTCAGGAATAACCTTAACTAAGGAGCATTTTTTGTTATTATGAAGGGGTTGAACTATGTGCCAGCTAGAGGCTTTGATTATACAGGTACCATTTTGGAGTTAAAATATACATGAAAAAACTGAATTTAGCTTTCCTGTTTAAGGATGAAGATGAACATGTTAGTCTTACTAGGAATAAAGAAATTAAAAACAATAGTTTGTATAACCCACCAATGGGCCCCACCCTATATGTTTTTGAAAAGGTTGTGACTGGGGATTTATATGCCTTAAAATTAAAAGAAAAAAAGAGTTTTTCATATAGAAATCTTAGTGGGGAAGAGATGAGATTACTTGAACAGCTCAGAAACAACAGGACACTCAGGATTATGTGTCCAGATAAAGGGGGTGGGATGGTCATCTTTGGTGCTTTACATTATTCCCAAAAATCCTAGAGATGTTACATGACACTAGTGTATATACTCATGTTTCACTTAATGAAGTTAACATTAGTTACTGAAGAATAGATTATTACTTGGAAGAATACCTTTTGGATGAACGCATTACCCTGAAATTTACAGCTTTTTGAAGGCCAAGAACCCTATGGTGGCTACCATTTTTGGGATTCTGAAAACCCACAAGGGTTTAAGTAATTTAACATTTCGACCAATAGTAGCAGGACAGGGGTAAAAAACTTACCCTTTTGGTGTCACCATAGAATTTTGGTTAAAACAAGTTGTGACTAAAGTGGAGCATTTAGTAAAAGATTCATGGGACTTTTTGGGTAGAATTAAGGAAGAGTTTTGGGAACATAATTTGATTTTCTTGATCATCGATGTAGTGAATTTATTCACTTGTATCCATAGGGAAGAAGGTTTATATATGTTTGCTAACTGTTTGAATAAAATGTCAGGTTTCTCTAATGAGAAAGTAAATTTAATAGTTGACTTCATGGGGGTAGTTTTAGACTACAATTATATATAATTTGAAGGAGTATACTTCAAACAAAACAAAGGTGTTGCTATGGGAGCCTCATGTGCTCCCATATTTGCAAACTTGGTTCTCCTTGACTGGGAGTTAAATAAAGTCTTTATAGATGTGAGTATTTTCAAAATGTCAAATTATACATAAGATTTTTGGATGACATTTTTATTCTGTGGAATAGTTCCATAGATGGAATGGAGGAATTTGTTAAGTATCTGAATTCTACTACTAATTTTGTAAAATTCAGTCACACAAGTAACCCCTTGTCAATTAGTTACCTTGACACTCAGATTTTTAAAACTCCAAGTGGTTTTAAATCTAAAATATATAGAAAACCCACATTCAGCAACTCTTACCTTGAATACACAAGTAGTCACCCCCCACCAAAAAGCCAGTATTGTGAAAGGCCAGATGGTAAGGGTTGCTAGAATGACATCTTCAGCTGGTGACCTTGAGATTGAATTACAGAAAGCTGCGGAAATGTTCTATGAAAGAGGATATCCACAGAGCATGGTTGAGGAAAATGTGGACTATGTTAGAAGGGAATGGGGTAAGAGATTCAAACCCCTGTTAGGAAATTTTAACATGGTTAGAGATTCACCTCAGGGACAAAAAAACTTTGAAAAGGCTATGATTTTACCATACTGGAGGAAGGTAGGGAAAGTGAAGGACATATTGGAAAAAAACTGGGCCATTCTCAGGGAAACCCAGATTTGAGAAAGGTTGTAGGAGAGAGCCCCTCCTATGTATACAAAACTGGGGTAAACATAAAAGAAAGTTTTGAATATGGGAAGAGCATACAAGCTAATAAGTATGATGGTACTATAAAGTGTGGATCTGTTCACAATGTTGCTACATAGTAGATTGTAAAATGGTTATTTTAGAAAATACCCTCAAATCAAAAGTCTAATTTGTTAAGGGTAATTGTCACACTTCAGGTGTCATATACCTTGCACTGTGTAAGGGATGTCCAGCATATTATGTTGTCAAAACCGAAAGGCAATTACGTAATAGGATATATGAACACATGTATCAGATATCCACTACGAATAATAGCAATGCACTGTATAGGCATTCTTTAGTTTGTAGGAATTTCCAGGGGTTCCACTTTGGAATCTTAGAGAAAGTATTAGTTAAGCCTAGGGGGGGGACTACAGAAATTTAATGGAAGAAAAATAAGTCAAATGGCAGATCAAGCTGCAGACAGGGAAGGGCATTAGTTTAAATGAAGTCATTTCTGTAAAACCTCTGTTAATTAAGAGAGCTAGGGACAAAAGGTTATGTTAAATTTTCCATGAAGTTAGGAAAGTTTATTATAAGTGCAGTAAATATGGTTTAGATGTTTATAAGTGTTTTTTAAGCTGTATTTTTTTTTAAAAAGTGGTTGTGCCTTTAAATGCATTTGTATGGCTATGATGTCATCAACACACTGGGTTATAAATGTTGGATTTAACAGAAGTCATTTATTCTGATGAAGTCCCCATTTCTGAGGGGATAAAATCACTCAATGAATACGTTTTAAATATTTTTATGTCTTAATAAAATGTTTGATACCTTTGGAAGGTTGTGGAGAGTTTTGGCTTTTTTATTTTATTTTTGTTTTGGTTATCACTATTGTCATTGTTTAAACAGTTTTGGAATTATTAATGATAACCAGATCAAAACAATTGGCTATCACATGGATTTACAAACTCCTGCAATCTCATGCTTCAATAGTAGAGGGAGCTTTACAACGGTTATCAGATAACATTGCCAGAACTATTAACAATGTGTGATCTCAATATAGACTAGAAATTTATTTTTGACAGCTATAATCACACATTCTTCAACTTTTCCTTTCCTCTAGTTAATGACCGTGGTCCATGACTTCCTGAAATGTTAAGCTTTTCTGCTTTGAAAATACTCTTAGACTGGATATTTTCTACAATACCAGCTACCATCTATGGGTTTAGAATAGTGACTCACCTGTTTTTGTCATCTCACTTCACATTAAAGTAATCACAACACAGCACTTATTTTATTCTAGAAACATGAGTAAATTTAACCTGCGTTTCTTCACTCCTGCAACAAAGGGGTCATCTCAACCCTGTAATATATTTTAGACATAAATGAGTTTGATGAACAGTTACCTCAATGTCCTGGCTATACTAAATGGTATAGCACTCATCAACAAGTACTAAATAACTGAAGTAAACCACCCATGATATAAACAGCAAAACAAAGCCCTGATAACAAGAAGAGACCAACAATGGACTATATACCAGGAAGCCAAATTTTACAAACATTTCTGTTATAATATAAAGCCGGAAATTTGGATGAAAGGAGCTATAATGAAGAGTGAGCAGTAATATTCCCAATTTCAGCAAAATCAACACAAGAACAACCCGCAAAGGTTCTGGAGATGCATTAATGCTGCCCTTAATCCAGGCCACTTTATCAAATCCATCACCTTTTCTTCCCTTCATGCTCAGTGTATTGCTCTTTTCTTTGTTAATTTCTTTCTTAGCTCAGTACAATAACTCACTGCTGGCAATCTTTTAACTTCATACATCCCACCCTTATCTCATTAATACCTAATCCTCGCCTTTCAAACAGCCCCCATTCCTTAAATTCTTTCAGAAATTAAAATGTGACTCAGCTTCCCCTGAAAAATGAGCCCCCACATTTTTAAATGTTGTCTCTCCAGGCTATAGCATACCCATTTATAGGTCTGAATAATTAAATAAAGAACACAGGGTCCCATTTATCTAAATGAAAGTCTTATATTGCTCCACTGCATAAAAGTGCTTCATTCACTTTCTCAGCATCAACTGATCAATCATAATTTTATCCCTTCACTCACAAATCGATACACTCACAACTATTTCACCACGTTCTAACTGAGAATGTTACCTCCATCTCCAAACCAGGTTTTAGGCCTCTCCAGGGGATAAACACTGCTTTATTTGATATATATATATATATATATATATATATATATATATATATATATATATAGTAGCTTTTTGACTGAATCTCATTTTGATGAATTACAATTGACTGAGCAAAACTGATTGAAATTATTTTGACTGAAATCACATTTGATTAAATCATGATTTACTGAAAATTGTAAAGTCTGCAGAGAATCACTGTTGGTGTGTATTGTGTTTGTATGGAAGCAATGAATCTCTGTGTTGGTTTTGTCTCTTTTCTCAACTGTTGTGTGACTGTGTATTTAGTATTTTAAGCATTGGGGTATCCCCTGTGACACCCCACCACTGTCCCAGTTATCAAGGAGACTCAATCCTCACCACTGGCAATAGTGGGGGATGTGCACACTGGGAGGATGACAAGTACACACACAGTAAAGTGCAATTTCCCTTAAGAGCACACATAGACCACAGTCAGTCTGGGGCTGGTTTCTCCCTCTTTCTCCAGATCCCCTATAAGACCCCACTGGGACAGCTATAGAGTTGAGATCTTAGCTGAGTGGCCAAGCCAAGATCTCTAGCACCATCTCTGTCCAACCAGTACATCGCATCCCTGCCCAAGTAGCTGACACCAGCGGTGGCTGGTGACTTCAAATCAAAGGGGGGGGGCTGCAAGAGACAGCTGAATGTGTGGGGTCAACAGTAAGGGGTGTGGCCAACTAGAAAGGGGCAGAGCTATGCTCAGAACCACAAAAACTGGGATTTTAATTAAATACACTGCCCTGGGTGCCAAACCGTCATTATGAGAGTCCAATCAAGACAAAATGAAGTATAGAAGAAAAAAATATTTCAATGCATTGGCTACATGACAGCTTACTTAATATCTAGATGGAAATGAAAAGGTTGTGAGGCATGAAAAAATAAATTTCTTTTTAAATACATTACTGGAGTGCCAGTTAAAATCAAATATAAAAAACAAGCTGCACTTAACTCAAACCACTTCTTTTTGCACTGCAGTTCTAATTATAATTTATATTCAGCTTTATAACAGTACCAAGTAATATGCTGAAAGTAGCAATCTCTGTGATACCCCCACTTGTAAAAATGTTTCTTATCCAAAAAAGACCTACTGCCTGACAACAACTATCTACTTGTTTCATGGGAAAAACATGATCAAAGTAAAAAATGAACAGCAAACAAGAAACAAGCTCAAGATAAATTGCTTAAAGGATTACTGCACAAGTTATGGACCACACATGATAGATTGGCATTCAGTTTAGTTTACGGGTAAAGCCTGAAAAGATGATTGCAAGTCTCCAACAAATGAAATAACCTTCTGAAAATACTGTAATCCTGTCCTTCATTACAAATTCTGTCATGTGCATTTCAATTACCTAAGGCTTATACGTTATCTAGTTATTTGTAAATATTCTCTGCATGGCAACAACATAAAGGCTTTCAATGTTGGTAATTCTTTAACAGTATGCTTATTAAAGCTTACTTGCATCTTACAATCTCAGGCAAGGTTACCTGATGGTCATTAAAACATCGCTACTTAAACACAGAGCAACAGGCACTGCAACAACATGCATTTTCTGAATAATAAGAAGCATAAATGAACAGTATAAAAATATGACAGAAAACCAGAACATTCTGCAACATCAAGGACAGATGAAAAGCCACTGTAGTACTTATGTCTACCTTGGATGGGGGGATACTCTGCACACTTACACTGCATAACTGCTCCTTGCCTTGCTTGGACACATCCGGTCACTACATGTGGGAGTGGGGTGCAACAAGTGTGTCACAATTTGAAATGTCTCTGGCTGATGGTGATGGCCCTGACACATTTGTCATAGCTCTCAACCTCAGAGCAAAACATCTGGACAAAGCCATACATAGAAGTGGGACAAAGGCCCAAAAATAAGGAATATTTTTAAATATTGCTCTTATAAACTTAGAAAGATAATAGAATAGTAGGTCTTGCATTAATATGAATTTTTCTGAAGGGTATGAAATCTGAAACTCAAATGTCTGTCATTATTTTCTAACTTCAATCTTTAATGATTTGCCACTAATTTGCCAGAAAACTACAATTTTATGAAAAACGGACCAGAAATGCGATGAAAAAACATAACAAAGCCACATAATACAGCTGGTAACCTGTCAAAGAAGGTACACTTTTTTAATATTAGTACTGTTAACTTGAGCAGCTGACAAAATAAGAGAATCTACATGCATTTCTGAAATAAAAGTAATCTATAACTCTAATTATTACAGTTATTTATTAGTTGTAAAGTCTCCATACTTTCTTCCAAAACTGCAATTTAGCAGAGGGATTATTAGTGGAAGAGCAACATTTGAGCCAAAATCAGGAACAGTTGCAAGGTTTGGATATATCTAATTCTATAAAGCGATTTATTTGCGTGTACCTCTCAATCTCTTAATGCAGGAAATCTTGACAAGGCCAAATATATTGGGGGAACATACAACCAGTACTAAAATTGCTCTTGTATAAACTTAGTTGATAGAATAACATGTATTGCTTTATGCATTTTTCTGAAGGGTATGAAGTCTGAAACTCAATGTCTGTCATTATTTAGTGACTTCATTCCACATATTTTATGATGAATAAACCAAATATAAGAAGCAAAAATCTATTCATTCTGTGAAAATCTGGACAGTTGAGAGGTATAGTTCAGCCAGGGCTGTCTTTGAGTTTGGGCCCTTCCCCCTCACAAAATCATGGTTGAATGGGGCCTCACCCCTTCAGCAATTCCAATGTACCATTACTTGGCTATTTCCCCCATTTACCATAAACACTGTAATGTGCATACTGCTTTACTTCTACAATGATTTGGATTTCATTTAAAAGTTTTATTTTGCATTTTACAGCACAAACACTAATAGACATCTGCTAAACAAAGCAATGCAGTCTCACAATGAAACTAGACTTAGCATTAAAGCTTCTCTGCCCTTGAAACTCACATTCATTAAAGCAGCACTGAAACCCACATTCAAAGAAAATACATCTGGCCAGTGACATATAAAGATTAACTTTGGGCTGTTTTCAAATCATAGGCTCCTTGCTCAAGAAACATACATATGTTCTTTGATACGCCTTCCTGATTGTATTAAATTATATTCCTTGTATAATACAGTACAGTTGTTAGAGGGTGTTTAAATGTATTGTTTTGAACATTTCCCAGTAAACAATGAAGCAAAATGCATGCACCAGTAATGACACAACTGCCCAATTCAGAACATTTCCATCATAAAAGTATACTCAAACTTCTACAATCCACCAGTACCAGTAAATATGCACAATCTCTGCAGAAGTAAACGTCATCTAAATAATTCCTCATTAAAGAGATTTGTAACTAATGAAGAGGTTGCTGCTAGCAAACAACTTTATATTTCATTGTTTCATCTACAAATAAATTGCCTGTTGCCCTTGAGGAATAAATTGCCCATGTTACATTAAAAATGATAAGCTAGTAATATTGCAATAGGGAATGGATGGCAAACTAATAACGGGTTCATAGTTACTAGGTATCTCCGCCAAAGAGGACATTCTCAGGACTGTAGCGTCCACCCCCTTTAAAAGGACAACACAGTACAGTATCAGCAGCGCATCTATATACTGTGGGAGTAGAACCCACAAGCTTCTGCATCAAAAGCAAGTATACTACCTGTTGTGCTATTAACAATGCAAGCAGACTTAGCATAAGCAGCACTAAACCTCTCTTCCCCTGAAGCTCTTAGCTCCTTGTAAAATCCACTCGACAGTCAACTGTATCCCTCAACTTTGCAGCACATGAGCACAAGAAATCTGGAAAAAGCCAAAATTTATTGGGGGGACAAAAGCCCAAAAAACAGGGACACATTTTAAACATTGCTTGTAAAATCTTGGAAAGTTGCTAGAATAAAATGTTGTGTTATTGCCATGCATTTCACTGACAAGTCTTGAACCCAAGACCCTGTGCACTATAGTCAGAGCAACATACCACTATGGTAAACCACAATCAGCTGTTTCATGAAAGGCAGGAAGACTGAAACTGAAATGGCCATCATTTAGTGAATTCAGTTCTCACCATAGCTTTGAACGTCTTAGCACAAAACACCTGGGCAAAGCCAATAATGGGGGAATAGAGCCCCCAAATATATTCAGTGAATTCAGTTTTCACCATAGCTCTCAACCTCTTACCACAAATAACCTGGACAAAGCCAATAATGGGAGAATACAGCCCCCAAAATAGGGACACATTTCAAATATTGCTCTTATAAACTTAGAACATTGTTCGAATAAAATGAAGTCTGAAATTCAAATACCTGTCATTATTTAGTGAATTCAAAATCCAGAAAACCACAGATTTTATGAGGAACAGAACAAAAATATGAGGCAAAATCTGACCACATTTCACAAGTATTGATGGGTTGGGAATTCAGGCTCTTGCTACCTACACCCAAGGCTTAGGGTTTGAGCCTGAGTTACTCTCTAGCCACCAGCTATAGTAACTGGGGCATTTCACACACACACACACACACACACACACACACACACACACACACACACACACACACACACACACATACAGTAATAGCAGTTTCTGATCAAAATAAGCAATAACAGTTAGTTTCTGATCCTGCACAAAATAACAGTGGTTTCTGATCCTGCACCCACATAAGGTAAATAGTAACAGTTTCTGATCCAGCATAAAATAAATAATAGCAGTTTCCGATCCTGAACACATACAAAATAATAACAGTTTCCGATCAAAATAAGCAATAGCAGTTAGTTTCTGATCCTGCATAAAATAAGCAACAGTAATTTCTGATCCTGCACACACATAAAGTAAATAGTAACAGTTTCCAATCCTGCATAAAATAAATAATAGCAGTTTCCAATCCTAATCATGCATAAAATAATCAGTAGCAGTTAGTTTCTGATCCTGAATAAAATATTAGTTTCTGATCCTGCATAAAATAAGCAATAGCATTTCTGATCCTGCATAAAATAAGCAATAGTAGTTTCTGATCCTGTATAAAATAAACAACAGCAGTTTCTGATCCTATAAATAACAACAGCAAACAGCAGTTTCTGATCCTATAAATAACAACAACAGCAGCTCGCAAAACACTACAGTACCTGCATAAATAAAAGCTCCTGTTTTGGATCCTGCATACATAACAACACCTCCTGCTTAAATAACGGCAGCAGCTCACAAAACAGTACCTGCATAAATAAATTATCCTGTTTCCGATCCTGCATAGCAAAACAGTACCTGCAGCTTGCAAAACAACAGACAGTACCTGCATAAATTAAATCTCCTGCAGTTTTGGATCCTGCATACAAAAAACAGTATCCTGCATAAATAAAAGCAGCGGTTCCCAAAACAGTACCTGCATAACCAGCTCCTGTAATGCAAAAGTCCTGTTCCTAACTAACTCTCATTGTGACAGCTCCTGTTTCCAATCACATGCATGCATGCGCTGAATCCAGTTCCCTTCTGAGCATGTACAGACTGCAGACTGCAGACCTTGCAGTCCGATCCCCTTCCATTCTATGCAGTTGTAACCACATAGACTTCTGAGGCATCTTTAGAATGCTGCCTTCTTTCCTAATCTGGACTGGTTAAACAGCAGTCCGGATTTTATTTATTTATTTATTTATTAACATTTGTTGTACAGGAAAGTCCACTGGGTCAGAGACCCATTTCCAGTGGAGGCCTGGGGAGAGAAGCTCCACAAAACAATTTTCAAAAGAAAAACAATAATTTTAAAAAGTATACAGGTTTAAGATGCAGAAAAAAATCAAATGGCAGAAATACAAATTACAGGAATTTTACAATTATTCCACACAAGATGCAGAAAGAAAGATTTCAATACAATTCACAGGGTTTTGCCTTTTTTACGGTCAGAGGTGGTCAAGAGACCTATTTTGTCAGTGGAGCCTGGGGAGAAAACTTCCACAAAAGCATTACAAAAAAAACAACAAGTTTACAATTGCAGGTTTAAAGATGCAGAAGAAAGCATATGTCAGAAATACAATTTATAAGATTTTACATTATTCCACACAAGATTCAGAAAAGATTTCAAGAATTCAATTTACAGGATTTTGCCTTATTATACAGTAGAAAAGCATTGGCTTTGAAACAGTACTTTCTAAGTTAGGAGTATTTTGTTGTGCTGTTTAAGATGGTTTACTTCTGAGGCAGGTGCAGGATGGATTATTTAGAAAATGAGTTTTTACAGCCACTTTAAAGCTTTTTGGGTGGTCAATTTGGGTTATTTCAGATGGTAGGTTATTCCATAGTTTGGCAATAGAGTGGGAGAACAGACATTGTCCTGCTCTTTTGTTGGGTTTTGTTACAGAAAGCAAGAGTTTACAGGAAGATCGTAGAGTTCTTGTAGGGGTATAAGTTTGTAGGTTTGAGTTGACGGCTGGGCATTCATTAGGTTTACTGATTAGTTTGTGGGCCAAGGTCAGCTAGGTATATTTTAGATGGTGAGTGAATTCTAGCCATTTTAGTTTGATGATTGCTTGGCAGTGATAAGAATGGTGTGTTTTTTTCGGAGGTGAATTTGGCTATTTTATTGTAGCAGGATTGTAGTTTATTACTGAGGTTTGTGTGAAGATTGGTAAACATGGCACTACCATATAGAAGGGAAGGGATGAGTAGGGTATTAGCTAGTTTTATTTTGGTATATTTATCCGTGTAGAGCTTGTGGCAATATAGTTTGCCTAGTTTGAAGTGAGTTCTCTTTATTGCATTCAGGATGTGTGGTTCATAAGTTTGTTATCTATTGTTATACCTAGCAGTTTGGTTGTCTCTACTAGTTCTATTTCTGTGCCATCTTTAGCAAGGATTTTGAAGTCAGTATCTGGTGATTTTGTAGAGAAAAGTAAAAGTTTCTTTTTTGGGGGTTTAGCATTAGTTGTGCATTAATAAGCCATGATTCAATAGAAGTAAAGGACTTTTGTGTAACTGTGAGGAGATCTGAGAAATTGTTGGTGGTGGATATCAGAATTGAATCATCAGCATATTGGATGATATTCTGAATTAGGGGGCTTTCTGCGTGTCATTGATGAAAATATTAAACATTAGTGGACCTAAAATGGATCCTTGTGGTACTGCTATATTGTTGGGTTGGTAGTCAGATTGTACATTTAGCCACCTTAATGATTGTTTCCTGTTTTGTAAGTAAGATGTAAACCAATACAAGGATCTTGGGGAGCAGCCTAGTCTTGATAGTTGATTTACTAGCTTAGTATGTGAGACTGTGTCGAAAGCCTTAGATAGGTCCAGTAGGATTACAGAGGTAGGATGCCCTGCATGTATAGCTTTGTTGATAGTGCCAGTGAAAGAGAGAAGGGCAGTGACAATGCTATGCCCTGGACGAAACCATGTTGGGTAGGGGATAGAAGAGCATTACATGAGAGGTGGTTAAGTAGTTGTGAGTGAACACATTTTTCCAAGATTTTTGATAATGGGGAGAGTATGGAGATAGGGTGGTAGTTAGAAAGATCGTGGGAGTTTCCCCCTTTGTGAAGTGGAGTAATGATAGTGATAGTGGGGTAAAGATTTGAGGATTTGAGTTCTGAGCATGCATGCGCGTAGTTACGGGACTCATTTTTAGTTTTGGTATTGTACAACTGGGAGGGTTGCAGTTCTGCAGTCCAATAGCACGAGACACCACTGGCTGATAAACATACTCTTTGAGATTTGATTTACACACACAAACACACACACACACACACACACACACACACACAAACACACTCACACACACACACACACACACACACACACACACACACACACACACACACACACACACACACACACACACACACACACTCCTGGGAAAGGCTGGCACAGGTTTACTAGCTATTCCCCATTTTGCCCAGACTATAAGGTAGTTATTACTGCCACCAGTCTGGCACAGGTTTACTAACCATTCCCCCTTTTGCCCAGACTATAAGGTAGTTACATCCTTGGTTCTTTCCTATTTCTGTTTTTTTTTTTTAAGTGGGAATCTGTCCCTCTTCTTTTGTCGAAAACTTTGTCTTGTATATGGCATAAGACCTATTCAATGAAGAGCATTTTGACCCCCAGTTCTCTTTTTTTGTTGTTTAACCACTTACAAATAAGTAATCACCAAATACTTTACAGTAGAATGAGGCCAAAGAAGAGTGGTATTGTTGGAATTTAGTTGGCTGGACTATGACAAAAGTGGATCAGTATATCAGAAATACTGTGAAAAATGAAATATTTTTGGTGAGGAAAACAATGTGATCAATGGTGGAGCTGCACTGGGGCACACAGGGGCATGTGCCCCCTGTTAAACTGTGGCACGCCTGAGTGTCCCAGTCTTTGGTATACTGCAAAAAATGTAAAAAAAAATTATTCCTGACTACTCCAGTTGAAAGCACACAAGTTAGTATGGCTCGTACTTTCTAATGTCTCTTTCATAAATGAACGAGGTTTCTACTTTCTGCTCTGCACAAGTACTATCTTTCTCTTCTCACACAGCTAACTGCAAGCATGAATGGGTAGAAGTATAAAGACGTACAGAAGGGGAGAACAGTATTTCTGTTCCTGCTAAAGAAGAACTGAATTAAGTAAACAGAATCACATGCAGAATTAGAAGCACATTCCTAGAGATCACAGAGCAGAATGGCTTTTACAGCGTGTGAATTCTCTACTTGACAACCAAAAGCCAAAGACATCCAAGAACACATGGTATGGTAAGTAAATGCCAGACAGTGATTAATGCCAGAAAATACATTTTTTTTATTTTTAGAAGAGGAACACAGTGTGGTTACATGACATGCTCAGTCACACAGTAGGAGACAATTGAGATAGAAAGAATCAAATCATATACCCTTAACTGGGGGAGGGGCAGCTGATATGTTTGTTTCTACATTGGCTGTCTGACATCCATTAATTTTTTTTTTTCTATAAATCATACTGAGGATAATAGTTAGTCGGTGTCAGTTATTAGAGTTTTATAGTTCTCATAGGTTAGAAAAATGCATCTCCATACAAATACAATACCTGTTTTTGTTCTGTTAGCTTTAAGTGAATTAAAGGTCTTTATTATTTGGAAGTGCTAAACTGCACATTATGAAGTTAAAGTGTTTAATAATATTGTAACTATGAATGCATTTTTAATTTAGCTTGTTTTTTTCAGGCAGAGAAGTGTGAAATGTACTGTGCTTGGTTTACAACAGTTTGTCTAGTACTTACTGCAGATAAATAAGACTATACGCTGTTAATGAGCTGCTTCCTGTAGTACAGAGTCTGATTCACTCCCCCTTTGTCTTTGGTGTGACTGATCAAGTCACTTTATCAGACAATACTCCTTGGCTGCTACTGAAAAGAGATGAGTATATCCAGAAGGCTGTACCAGGCTGTTAGCAAATGCATTACACATTTGTCTTTTGAACTGTTGCATCCTTCACATAGCCACTAATTAGTGCTTCATTATATGCTGATTGACAGTGAACCTCATCAGGCCTCTTGTGTTTTAATTGGTTGCCAAATGCATCTTCAATACTTGATTTGTTAAACTGTAGCATACCAACACTTCATCCAAACCAGTATCCTTGACAAATTAAGTTTTTATCTGTGCTGTGCATATTGATATTATATGTAAAATATGTAAATATATTATTAGACTGTGACATTTATTGCTTTTTTCCTTAGCAAAATACTCATTGATATTTAATCGATAGTGAGTTAAATGTTACCACGCATTAATAATAATAGCAATAGTTCCCTTTTGTTAACTAGGTAGATCCACTGGGCACACAGTCCCTTTTCAGTAGTGACCCAGAAGCAATGTCTGGTTAGGTGACTTGCTCAAGGTCACACAGTAGGCAAATGGAGTCTGAGAGAATCAAACCCTATACCATAGGAACTACAGCCCACTGCCTTAACCCTCTGTGTTAACTGCTATGAATCTGAGACTTTCTTTTACCCCCATCAGCTAGCTATTGTGCCCCAGCAAAACAGGAAACCTGCATCCACCACTGATAGTGCAATATCATATTTGCCTTAAAAGAAGGGCAACCTACTGTGTGACACAAACTTCAGTACAAAAGGAAGGAAAAACACTGCAGATTTTAGAATTCTTATGAAATAATGAAAAAAATAAGAATGACATAGATGGGTATCAGTATAAATTACAGCAGTAGCAAGCAGGAAAATTATTTGAAAAAGTAGAAAAGAAAACTGACAAAAACAGCTCATTTAAGAAGGTAGATAAGACATGTTATAGATCATAAGCAAAGACTATGTCAGGTATGATGGGTTGTCATAGATGGTAAAATGAGTTATTATTAATAAAACAGGCCTATGTGGTACTCTAATTCGCAATTAAGAAGGAAAACAAAGGAGATTTTAATAATGTTTTAGCAGATGTATCCTGGACAAGGTTGATCATGCAGCTTGTATAAAAGAAAGGATATTGAAAGACTGGGATGTGAAGATGGGTGAAGGCTGCCAGCCTAGCCAGATAGAATTCTGTGGATAATTCTGTCATTTGTAAATATTAATATAAAACACAGGCTTGTTCTCTTAAATGGGGAAAAATGTTGGTAAATGTTAAAAATGTAACAACAGTGCACTCTGCTGTAAGAAAGCTAAGTCAAGCATTTTATGACTGTCTTTGATCTTTAAAGTCAGCTCTGATATGTCTGGCTGAAGGAATTCTGCCTATTGTTTTGAGGCCAGAGTTAATGGCTAGAATTTGCATGTATAAATGTCCTTTATTGCTCTGGTTTCTGACCAGGTGTAAAGAATGTAAATGTAGTTTCTCTTAGCTTGGGAACACCAAAGAATGATGTAATGTGAAGCAACTGTGTTATCAATTTAAAGAGAGAGAGAGTCAGAGAGCTCTGAGCATTTGTCTTGAGAACATTCAACTCACCACTCTACCTGTTCTATATGTACGTTACTTAGAAGTGTGTTTTCTCTTAGATATAGCTAGGAAATAATAAGATTTGACTAGTTTGTTTTCTGTGATGTCAGAACGTTTTACTGTATTATTTTAAGTATTTCTCTGTGATCTCTGAATTCTTGACTAGCACTGTGTAGTAAGAAGTATTGTCTTGTGTTTTTATTATTTATTATTAAATATTTTTAAACCTTTCAACTGTGGCTGTTTTGTGTAGAGATAATGTAAGCTCTAAGAGTGCATTGCATGTATATAGTGAGACTGTACCAAGTCACTCCAAATAAGTCTTGACTGTTAGGTTGCACTTACCATTTGTATAATAATATTGCACAGCAATAATTGGACACACTTTTAAGGGCCTTTGAGTAGCTGATAAATATTAGCTGGGTGGTGGTAGTGATTTCTACCATATAGTCTGGGTAAAAGGGGCACAGCTGGACAACTGTGCCAGTGGGGATTCTGAATGGGGACCTGGAGGGAAAGGGAGAAACCAGACCCAGACTGACTGTAATCTCTGTGTGTTCTTAAGCAAAATTGTACTTTACTGTGTATATATTTATTATCCTTTCCCTGCATGAACACCCCTCACTGGTGTTAGTGGTGAGGATTGAGGCTCCTTGATTGCTGGGCCAGTGCATGGGCCTCACATATTAATTGTTTGGCAGTAGTGGGATATCCACACCACATATTAATTGGTTGGCAAATATTAATTGGCTTGTAGTGGTGTGGGTAGAATGAATTCCTGTAGCTTGTGTACAGTGATCACTGAAGGTGTTTTGTTCTCTAAATCAGCCACACAGTGAATACTCAGAGTTCAGATCACAATTGTTTAATTTCTTTTGTTAGCTTAGTTAGTCAGGGAGAACAGGCAGTATGTCAGCAGAGGAATACGGAAAGCTGACAAGGAGCAAGCTGGCTGAGATGTGCCAGTCTAGGGGACTGGTGCATGGAAACCTGACTAAGGCATACATGATTGCAGCTTTGATCACAGCTGCATCAGAAAACAGCAACCAGGAGGACAACCAGACTGGCAGTAGAGATGTACCACCCTCAGAGAATGGACAGCTCGACCTTTCTGCAGGGGACATCAAAATCCATCTGGAGCTAAAGAGACTTGAGTTGGAAATAGAAGCAGCTGAGAGACTGAGATGTCTGCAAGCTGAGGAAAATGAGAAACTGCTATGCCTGGAAGCTGAGGAAAAGTAGAGGTGGAGGCAGCATGAGAGGGAGATGCTGACTCTTCGCCAGAGTCATTGAGGTAATGGGGAAGGAGTAACTGGACCCCAGAAGCACAAAAGGTCAGTAAATCTCTTCTGTAATTTAAAGAGGGGGATAATTTTGATAGTTTCATATGTTTGAGAGGGTATGTAAATAGTATGATGTTGACCAAAGGCTCTGGGTACAGTTCCTGACCCCCTTACTTCATGGTAAGGCTGTAACTGTGTTGTCCAAACTTGCTAATTGTGAATATTTTGATTATACTGCTGTTAAAAGTCACTTATTAGAATGTTTTAAGCTAACACCTGAAATATATAGGAAAAAGTTTCATGAGCATAGACGCAAGGCAGATGAAAGTGTGTGTGAATATGTTGCTGAACTGAGCACTTATTTTCATAGGTGGGTGAGTGGATGTCAGGTCACCACTTTTGAAGGGCTGGCAGACTTTTTTGGTGAAGGAACAAGGCCTTATCACTTTGCCTGAGGATATGAGGATCTGGTTAGCTGATAGACAATGTGCTACTTCAGATAAGTTGGGGAAGAAGGGAGACCTATACCTATCAAGCAGGGCATCCCTGCACAGGAAAGGGGCCCCCAGTACTACTTATGGCTCTAAAGGAACCCATGGTGGGCAGTACAGACTGCCCCAACAGAATCTGCCAGTAGCAGGGGAAGCCACTAGTCCAGGTACACATCCATGACCTAGGGTTAAATGTTTTGAATGCAACCAGTCGGGCCATGTGGCATACAGATGTCCATGGAGACAAGGTGGCAAGTAAGTGGGAAAGACAACATGCCAATAGTAGGTTGTCTTGGGACAACAGGGGTACTGAACTAGCATCCTGCAGATGTCCTGATAGGGAAGGATTTGGATGAGGCAGTACCATGTGCTTATGCAGTTACATGCAGTCAGGCTAGGAGACAAGCATGTGGGTCTGGTAGCCTGGGGGAGACTCAGACAGACTGCATACTTGCAGCCAGGACTGGTGAGGTGGTTACTTCAGGGAGGGAGCTACTCTTTTGCAGTGAAACTGAAGGTAAGCCACAGCTGCTTGTGGGTATGGATGTTTCCTTGGACAGAGTGACTGCAAAGGTAGAGGTGAGTAGTAGTACCCAGGCTGACAGTGAGGCACCACTGTCAGAGGATGCCCGACTTCCTGTGGAAGGGGAGCTGGGAAGGGTTACAAAGAGAGAGGTGAGACAGGCTCAGCTCTCAGACCGTACATTGCAAGACCTGAGGCAGGTAGCTAGTGAGGCACCTGATTCTCAAGAGAAGGGAGAATCTGTATACTGGGACAAAGGGTTCCTTATAGAGAATGGACCCCTAAGGAAGGGCTAGAAGGTGAGAGGATACAGCAGTTGGTAGTGCCTAGAGCCTACCATTTGGTGCTTCTAGGCATAGCCCATGATATTCCCTTTGCAGGTCATATGGGCATAAAACATGCAAAGAGACGTATTATGCAGAACTTCTATTGGCCTGGAATTTCCAGAGATGTAACAGGGTACTGCAGGGACTGTAAGCAGTGCCAAAAGGTAGACAAGGCAGGAGAAAAGGTGAGAGCTCCTTTGATGCCTTTACCTGTGATTGAGGAGCCATTTCAGAGGGTAGCTATGGATATTGTGGGGCCTTTGAGTACCCCAAGTTCCACAGGGAAAAAGTATATCCTAGTGGTTGTGGAGTATGCTACATGATACCCTGAAGCAGTGGCTCTGTCCTCCATTGAGGCAGAAAAGGTGGCAAATGATTTGTTAGAAATTTTCAGCAGGGTAGGTTTCTCAAAAGAAATACTGACTGACAGAGGTGCCAGTTTCATGCCAGGCCTGCTGGCTTGTCTGTGGAAGTACTGTGGGGTGAAGCACATGAAGACTACCCCCTACCACCCCCAGATTAATGGTCTGGTTGAGAGGTTAAACTCTACAATCAAGTCCATGATATGGGCATTTGCAGACCAGTTTAAGAGGGAGTGGGACAAATATTTGCCCCATCTGTTGTTTGCTTATAGAGAGGTTCCCCAGGAATCCACAGGTTTTTCATCCTTTGAGTTGCTATATGGGCATAGGTTGAGGGGACCTCTAGATTTAATTTGAGATGAGTGGGAAGGTGAGTGTGAACCTCACAAGGAGTCTGTTGTGGCATATGTCTTAAACCTCAGGACAAGGCTCAGGGAACTCATGGGCTTGGCCCAAGAGAACCTGGCAGAAGCCCACAATAGAAAAAGGTGTGGTATGACAGGAATGGTCAAACTAGATTGTATGCTGTGGGGCAGCAGGTAATGGTTCTCATTCCTGTCAGACACAACAAGCTGCAAGCAGCTTGGGAGGGACCCTACAAGGTGGTAAGAAAGGTAAATGATGTTAACTACATGGTGGAACTACTAGGCAGAAGGCAGGAGCACAAATTGTACCATGTTAACATGATGAAACCTTACCATGATAGGGAGGCCATTGTGCTGAGCATTTGCAGTGGATTGCAGGAGGTGTCTGAGGATGATCTGGGGACTGAACTCCTCAGTGAGGCATGGGCTGACACCTCAGTGGAAGGGGTAGCAATGTCCCAGCAGCTATCTCTTACCCAGGTTCGAGAATTCCGAGAGGTGTTGCAAGAGTTTCGGGACATGTTCACTGGGAAACCAGGGTGCACCCACCTGGTGCAGCACCAAGTGGATACAGGACCACAAAGGCCTATTAGGCAGGCCCCTTATAGGGTGCCTGAGATAGTCAAACAGACTCTGAGGGAGGAGATACAGGGGATGTTGGAACTAGGGGTGATTCAAGAGTCCAACAGTGCCTGGGGCTCCCCAATGGTGCTGGTGCCAAAGACGTTCTGTGTGGACTACAGGAAATTAAATAGTCACACAGATTCAGATGCTTACCCCATGCCTAGGACAGGTGAAGCCCGAGAGCAGCTTCGTGGGGCTAGGTATCGTACAACCATTGATCTTACCAAGGGTTACTGGCAGGTGCCCTTGACTCCAAGTGCTAGAGAGAGGTCAACCTTTGTGACTCCTTTTGGCTTGTATGAGTTCACAAAGATGCCTTTTGGGATGAAGTATGCCCCAGCAACTTTCCAGAGGCTGGTAGATCATATCCTAGCAGGAGCAGGATGGTTTGCCCTTGCTTACCTAGATGATATTGCCATCTACAGTCATTCCTGGCAAGAGCACCTTCAACATGTCCAAGACGTGCTGGGCAGACTACAGAGGGCAGGGTTGACCATTAAGCCGAGCAAATGTCAGGTAGGTATGGCAGAAGTCTCCTATCTGGGACATAGAGTGGGGCATGGTAAGATCAGGCCAGAACCTGCCAAAGTAGAAGCCATTCAGACATGGCACAGGTGAGGGCATTCTTAGGGACAGCAGGGTACTACAGAAAGTTCGTCCCTAGTTATAGTACCATTGCTGGTCCTTTCACAGACCTGACAAGGAAGAACAGGCCAGATAAGGAAGTGTGGTCCACAGCATGTGAGCAGGTATTCCTGAAGCTTAAAGAAGCTTTGGGAGGACCCCCTGTGTTAGGCAGTCCAGATTACAGCAAATAATTTGTTGTGCAGGTGGATGCTTCAAACCATGGGGTGGGGGCTGTACTTAGCCAGATTTCTTCAGAGGGAGAATAGCACCCAGTGGTTTCTCTCAGTCGTAGGCTCCAACCCAGGGAGGAATGCTATGCAGCTGTAGAAAAGGACAGTAAGAGCACAAAATAAAACCAAGAATAAATCCAACAATACACGAACAGGCTGAGAAAATCCTTTACTTCCAAAACAATTTAATATATAAATCCATAAACACAAACATGGAACAAACAAATGTAGTAAGCGCTTTCGTCTGGCCGTTGCCAAACTTTTTCAAACAGTGAATTGTCATTTCCTGTTGAATTAAATAGTAGGGTTGAATTGATACATTATACTCACTTAAACATTAAAGAAACATGACATTAGTGTAAATATAAAATTGAAAATAGAAATAAAAACAAAATGTACATATTAAAACCATTCAGCAGTACATATATAACTGTATCACTCAACTAAATATTATACCAGTCCTGTCAGGTGCTCCTAAAAAACAGTTATTTTACTTAAAAAATGATATTGTTCAATACTCATTATCATTTAATCAACTTATTATTAAATATCAGGAAAGCTGCAACCATGTATCAAGGTGAATGTATATATATATATGTTATAATACATTCTCGTTAATTAGATGCAATATAAAATAAAAGATAGTGTAGAAATGTATGCCCATCACATTTTTAGATAATTTAATCAGCGTTGAGATTGTATTGTATTGTATCAATTTGCAGTGCCCAGTACTCCCTAAACATAATACCTGTGCTATATGCATTGTAATCGCGAAAAAAATATATATATGATCGCGAAAAAAAGTATAAATGACAAAAATGGGTGTCAAATATACCCAAAGGCATCTTAAGCCTAAAAGAAGTGGGACTAAAATCAAGTTAGACTAAATCAATTAGAATTCGAGTAACAAATGTGTGTAAATAGCGAAGATAGTAATATATTATATGCTTGAATGAATGAGTTGTTTCGTTGAGTAAAATATTTAACGATGTATAACAATATTCACCATATATAATACACGTAATAGGTGAATGTAAAGCTTATTTATGTATTTATTGTTAGCAAAAATTTTGATGTTAATAAAATAATTATAAAAAATATATTTTATATATACGTATTTGTTTGACCCTCCTTAATAAAAACATGTATGAATAAATAAATAAATACAATGCTATCTATGTAAAATTAAAATCTATAACATAATAATTATTGCATAATAAATATATTAACTTTAAATGTAACTATTTAGTATGAATATAATATAAATTAGTGTCATAGTAATTACTATGTTATATGAACCCATGTAGTGTAAGGCAAAGTAAACCTATGTATGGGTCGAATGTCTACTCTTAATAAATATAAGTATAAATAATCTAACCTGTCAATAAATAATATTAAATAATAAAAATATTTAGTATTGAAGTATTGTATAATATTGAAAAATTTTTTTTTTAAGTTTTTTTAAAAATTATATAATATATAATAAAATCAGTATGTAAAATTGTGTATAAAATTGATGTATGGAAAATGTAAAGGGCATAAACATGCAATCAGTATAAACCAATGCAAAATGTAATCGCAGCAGCTATCTTGTAAATAATAAAGTACGAAATGAGTGTGCAAATGGGTGTAAAAAAACAAATCTTTATCTTTCTAAACATTTTAATTTTAAGATACTAGAAATTGAAATTGCATTGTTCAGTCCCGGCCAATTATGTGCATTTAATTTAATTTGCCATTGTAATTCCAATTTTTCTAAAAGGGGTTGCCATGCCCCTCCTCTAGCATCCAATTTTAGAGCATCTAATACAATAAATTTAAAAGAATGTGAGTTATGTATGTGAATGTGTTTAGCTAGAGCGTTAATTTCATTACAGTCATGTATTGCTCTAATATGTTCACCCATGCGTTCCTTCAATTTCCTTTCTGTTTTCCCTATATAAAACCCTTTACAATTACAACATATAGCACAGTAAACAACTTTTTCACTAACGCAACTAGCTTTTTCTTTTAGTCTAATGTTCACACCATTAATAGTGACAGTAGTAGTTACCATTACATAACTACAATATTTACATCTTCCACATTTATACATTCTTTCATATTGTATATTTCGTGTATTTTCCAAACATTTTTTTAAATTTTTGCCTTTTTTATACACTATTTGTGGAGTGTAGTCAAATAGGTGGTGTAATGTCAAATCTGCTGTCAATAGTTGCCAGTTTTTCATAAGAATGTCACAGATGGGAATACTATCAGTATTAAAGGTAGTAATAAAACTTTTACTAAAACCATTTGTATCTTTATTTTTTTGCCCACTTGTCGCATCATACTGGTGGTTATCTGAATGTATATTGCATAGTTGTGAATTCCCCAATTCAGTGTCTTCCAAAAAATTAATTTCACTAGCACCAGCAATAATTGTTGATAAATCTCCTGTTGTAGGAGTTGTGTAACCCAGTAAAAGTTTAAAATGTAAATTGTCACGTTTGATTATAACTTCATTCATAACGTTTTCTATTAATTTAATGGGGTACCCTCTGTGTTTAAACATCTCACTTAAGTGTAAACATTCAGAAATAAAATAATTCCTAGTACTGACCATTCATGCTGCTCTGACAAACTGGCCTTTTAAAACAGCTTTCTTTTGAGTATAAGGATGGCAGCTGTCAAAATGTAGGAAAATGTTACTGTAAGTTTCTTTTCGAAATATTTTAGAGGTATATCTCTTTTTGTCAAAATCATTCTGTAGTGATACATTTAAATAAGCTATCAATTCTTTGTTTATGACAGCTGTAAAATTTAAAAAGGAAGTAGTATTATTAATGTAATGTAAAAATTCAGTAATTCCTTTTTCATCACCACCCCACAAAATAAAAATGTCGTCTAAAAATGTAAATAAACTTTACAAAACTTATAAAATGGTGATTTAAAAATGAATTTCTTCTCCCAAACACACATTACTATATTAGCATAGAGGCCTCCACAGGGAGACCCCATAGCTACCCCTTCTCTTTGCAAATATAAATTATTATTAAAAAATATAAAATTATTATGTAAAATAATGTCAAATAATTGATCGTACAAATTAATAATGTTTTAAGGTAGTCCCTTTTCTATTAAAAATGTATTTGTCCAGTCCATACCCACTTGATGTGGTATAACGGAATATAAATCTTTAACATCTATAGTTATGAAAAAATAATTATCATTATAAGTTACATTTCCTATTGTGGCCAAAAAATCCCAC